>NC_069500.1:1122684397-1122984397 GCF_027579735.1 Bombina bombina
CCTGTAAAACATTTTTTTATTTTCATTTATTTTATTTTTTTCTGTAGCATAGTGTCCCCCCCACCTCCCCCGATCCTTTGTTAGGGCCCCGCACATCCCATTTTCTGTAGTGTAGCTGTCCCATCTCTGCCTGTCCTTTAAAAAAAAAAAAAAAAAAAAGTAGTGTAGGGCCCTCCCTCCCCTCTCCGCTGCTGACCCGCCCACCCACCACACCTCCGGCCAGCACAACATAGTTACGATCAGGCATCTGCCCTCAAATGAAGCCGGAGCACTGATCGCTCTCTGGCTCCATAAGCGGCAAATGCCTGAAGCTTCAGGAACTCTAGCTCTCGGCTGTAACTTAACAGTAGTGAGAGTACTGCGTGGAGGGAGATATTAAGAAGTTGGAAAGAGGAGTGAGTAATCAAATAGGGAAGAAGAATTGCTTATCAGAGAACAGGAGCTTACTTCTGTGAAAAGGGCATCCTTTAAAATGAAGAGGTTTTTCTGTTGTTTGTCCTAATCCTTTTTCTCCAGTACAAAGGGCCCGGAAATTTTCTGCAGTTTTTGGTACCACATCTGCAAACAATTCGAAGACAATGCGACCAACTGAAAAGAATACAAAATATTAATTAGTTTATGAAGAGTAGCGTGTCTTCAGCCACCAACTGGAATCTGAGATTTAGCAGTGCCAGTGTACTTATTTGTTCACAAAGCGTCAACCAATTACGCATTAGTATGAAATTAAGTAAACCGTTAATTCATTAGCACAATATGTAAACAAAAAAAAAAAAAACAATAAACATCTTATTCACAATGTAATCTGTATTCATATACATCTAAAATTATGATGTAATATGTTAGTTCACTGAGAAATAAATCCCAGTCACTACAAGCAATGGATCCTTTTTTTCATACTGACAGACTGTAGTGTAAGCTTTCATCCTAATATGGAATATTAAATTGAAAACAAAGTTTTTAAAGAGACAGTATACAGTAAAATAGTTTTTCCCTTAAAGTGACAGTGCACACCAAAATTGTTTAAAACATAGACAAAGCCTTTATTACCCATTGCACAGCTTTGCACAACCAGCATTATTATATTAATATACTTTATAACCTTTAAACCTCTACATTTCTGCCTGTTTCTAAGCCACTAGACAGTTTCACAACAAGAAACTGCTAATCCATGTGGGCCATTTAAATAATATTGTGCTCTCTCCCGTGGAGTTGTGCAGGACGGCATTAATTGGCTAAAATGCAAGCCAATAGATAATAAATAGCCATGTGATCAGGGGACTGTCAAAAGAGGCTTAGATAAAAAGATAATCACAGGAGGTTAAAAGTAGATTAATATAACCATGTTGGCTGTGCAAAACTGAATGGGTAATAAAGGGATTATCTATCTTTTTAAACAACATTTTGGAGTTGACTGTCCCTTTAATGTATTTTTAATGACTTGTTATACTTGCTGTAGAGTATTAAATGTTTGAGAAATTGCATTTTCAGGTTTGTGTATATGAATTAGCTGGTTGTGTGCTTTTAAACCACAACCTATTAAAATAGGTTGTGCTTGTAGGTAAAAATCAGATCTCACTATGTTATCACTTTGTGTACACACACTTGCTTACTTATTTTATATTTGTCTATAAACCAAATCTCAATACATAAAAAACAATGGAAAATTAACATTTTATTACTTAAAGTGAAGATAAAGTCTTCTCCTTTATAAAATCTGATCTGGAATATTAGTGATATTTTAGAAGGAGTTTCATTCATCAGTTGTAATGAAATTGCACTATAACTTTTTAATATAGATATGAAATTTAAATACCCTATGCTCGGCCGCCCACTTCAAAATAAAATTTGTGTGTTTATTAATGGTTTGAATTCTTCTCCAATCAGCGCTCTACTACAACAAAAGTACCATATGGGGAGAGCGCTGATTGGAGAACAGTTCAAACCATTAGTTCACACAAAAATTGACTTTTGAAGTGGGCAGCGGAGCGCAGCGAATTTTACATATCTATATTAAAAAGTTATAATGCACCTTCATTACAACTGATGAATTAAACTCTATCTAAAATATCACCAACATTCTGGATCTGATTTTATAAAGGGGAGAGTTTACCATCCTACAACCCACTGTGAGTGTAATTTCTTCTGCTGGCTACATTTACATAGGCTTTTTAATGGCCCAGACTTCAGTATAGTTTGGGATACCACAGGCGAAAACAACCATTTTAAATGCAGAAATAAGAGTAAAGGAGCTACTTGAAAACAATTTAAGGGGGGACTGTTTTGGGTAAACTGTTCCTTTAATTAACAATCTAATAATTTCCACACAATATAGATCAAACCCTTAACCTATGCAAGCACAACTAAGTTTCAAGCCCTCCCGCTGACAAAAAAAAAAAAAACAGCCGACCATTAAATACAGGCTTTTTCGAATGCCCTATTAATGATATGCTTTTTTTAGTCCAATTAGTCAATTAACATGTAGGATTCAAAACATGTTTCAAATGGTAAGAAGATCCCAGTGAAATAACATAACTTTCTTATCCACAAGCAAAAACAATGACCCAGCACAATTATCCAGGTCCTTTAGGTTCCCAATGTAATAATCTCATTCATTTAGTTCCCTCCACTTCTCACACGATTCCATTCACACAGTCCCTTGCATCAGCACCATTACAAAAGCACGGACTTGTGGTTTTCCCGCATACCCGTAACGTTAAGCCTGACACTCACCGTGCTCCCCTCCAATATCCACATCAAAAAACACGCGAGGGTTATCAGGCTGGGACGGCTTATTGATAGGGCTGGGGTGTGACATGGTTGTACTGGGGTACTCGGCTCACTTGCACACACCGGCTTCCCTGCACCAGAGCACACTTCCGCTGCGGCGGGGGCAGTACTTCCGCTAGCTAAAGTCGCCATGATGGAAACTTTACTCCCTGTACTAGCTGCGTGCACAAAACAAAACGCGTTCACCTACTGCTGCCTCCTTAACCCTATATTTACTAGACACATTTACGGACAGCAGTGTATTGGTTGTGGTCCTTAGTCTAGGTGCTAATGGCTTAAACCTAAAGCAACGTTCGGGGTGGTGACAAACGGACATATTTGAATTGGTCAATTCATTATAGCGTTACTATAGCAAGTCATTGGAGAGATATTTCTAGAAGTTACCAGACGTTTCACATTTCATTGTATTTTTCTGTATCACGCTAATTATTTTTTTACATTATATTCAGTATACTTTATACGGAATTTCTATGTAAAATAAATTATAAAGTCAAAGAATATTAAAACATAAATGTTATATAGTATGCAAACGGAGAGAAATGCATTCTCAACGTGTTTCAAAGAAACGCACGAAAGCTATAGATACATTTATGTATGTAATAAGTCTGAAACGTCATTAGTATGATTTTAAACATATTTGTGTGCTAGTCAATGCCAATAGTCCTGCTATAACTATTAAAGCAAAGCATGTGCTTAACCCATCCAGGGATTATAATACAATAATAATGCCTTACCTCATGTATACCCCTCCTCTTGTATATTATTATTATTCTTTATAAAGCGGCAACAGATTCCGCAGCGCTGCCCATGGGTACAAGGATAAGAGTACAACGGAGAAACAATATAAGACAATTTTACAGACAAATATAGGGGGGAATTGAGGGCCCTATTCCCGTGGGAATTTACAACCCTAGTATATAACCTGAAATCTATATTTCAATAGGTTATTAAAGGTAGAACCTATCACCCCCTGGGGTTATCCCCTGTCTAGAATCTGGATGTGTCCTAGGACAGTCTATACATTTTGTGGTAGAAAGAGAGAGGACAATGGATGGTGAGAATGATCACATTACTGGTGCAATAGATGGAGTCACAACATCTTCCATTCATGGTACACAACCAACGCTTAGTCCCTAGTGCACCTCTCTAGTGCAAATATGTTATGCTCTTGTACAGTTCGCTCCTTTATTGTACATGCAGTGTGCACAATTTGATAATGGAAGTAAATTTGTCTCTTAAAACCGTATGCTCTATCTGAAATTTGAAAGTTTAATTTTATATTTAGTGCCCCTAGTACCACAAAGGTATATGTGATTAGTATAACAGCCTAAATACACCCCATATTAGTTTAACAACCAACATTTTCAAGTTCTGGGATAGTGTTCACATATTAACTTTGACTTGTTTCTGTCAGATTACAGCATGTTTCAGTGATCTATTCAAATGACTGTGTACTGTAATATTGTCACCCCTTTAATTTGTTCCTAATTATCCATTTTACCCGTTGAAGTGTATTACATTTTTTTCAAATAGCTCCTTCACCTTTATTTTGGCACATTAAATATCTGCTTTTGTTATTGGTATCCTCATACATACTGCACATTTCAGTACTTAAGTATTGGATAAAATAAAGATTTATATCACTTGCATCCACTCTATGTTTTGGATAATTTATAACACTCCTCATTCCAATAACATGTAAAAACAGAAAGCATACAATATAGGTAGCCCTCAGTTTACGCTGGGGTAAGGTTCCAGGAGGAATGGTTGTAAATCGAAACGGTTGTAAATCGAAACAGTTGTAAATTGAAACCCAGTTTATAATGTAAGTCAATGGGAAGTGAGGCGGTTAGGTTCCAGGCCCCTCTCAAAATTGTCATAAGTAACACCTAATACATTATTTTTAAAGCTTTGAAATGAAGACTTTAAATGCTAAACAGCATTATAAACCTAATAATATAGATTGTATCATCTGAACAAAAACATTTGCTAAACATCACCTAATACAATAATCACACAACAGACTGCATCATCATCAAACTAAGTTTAATGAACAAAAAAGTTTTTTTACTTGCATTTTTCTGCAATCAGTTCTCTGCATTGTTAGCATTTAGATAATATTGGGTCTGCACCTATTCTATTCTATGCATTTCAATCTGCAGTGATTAATAAGCAGTTAGGCACCCTCACCTGAATCTGCTGGAAAGGAAGATAATAGGGATGTGCCTGCTAAATTTAGCTTGTTAGGTCTTGTCTGCTCTGTGTACACAGATCAATTTAAGGCTGTTAAGTGGCATAACTTTGCTGCAAAACAAGCGGGCAGCTCCACCTACTGGCTATTTTAATTAGTGCACTTTGCTTTCCAAAGCTTTTCAATAGCAGTCACATGACTGAAAAAAGGTTGTTATTCTGAAACAGCGCAAATTGAACCGGCGTGAACCGAGGGCCACTTGAACTGTCATACAGTCCTATAACAAAAACAATAAATACTATTGTGCACATTTTACCTGATGGAGTGTATTAAATTGTTTACAAATAGCTACTTCACCTTTATTTTGGCATATGAAATATCTGTTTTTGCGATTCTACATGCAAATTTCAGTACTTAAAGGGACAGTAAAGTCATAATTAGACATTCGTGATTTAGACAGCATACAATTTTAAACAGCTTTCCAATTGACTTCTATTATTTAATTTGCTTCCTTCTATTGTTATCCTTTGCTGAATGGTTTTTCTAGGTAAGCTCAGGAGCAGCAAAGAACTAGGTTCTAGCTGCTGATTGGTGGCTGCATAAATACACTGATTGTCATTGGCTCACCCATGTGTTCAGTTAGAAATCAGTAGTGCATTGGTGCTCCTTCAACAAATGATACCAAGAGAATGAAACAGGGGGGGCGGAGTTAACCGCCATACTGATCAGTCGCAGGTAGAAAGAGCTCTGTGCTTTTTAACAGTAAAACGCAGAATTTTCACTACAGATCTGATTTAAAACACCTACTATTAGTGCAAGCTTGATGCCTGAACAACCTGGAGACCTTATCTGTCGACAGACCTATCTTGGTAACCTGAATTCGGGGTGAGACGTTGAGGCCCTCCCTGCCTGACAACCCAATCCTTGCCTGCACTGGAACCCCTCATACTAAGCCGGCCACCTGCTTCCTCACTCTGGAGGGTCGGGGCTCCACTCCGGAGTGATTGTTTGGCCAGAGACAAACTTCCAGCTTTCCTTTCACGGACAGGAGATGTCACCTTCCAAACCAGCCAGAAGACTCCGGTATCAACTGCCGGGAGGTACTCCGGAACTAGCGAAGTCAGTAGTGCAGCCTTCTGAGCCCACGGATATCTAGGCTCCCTTATCTACACCCTGCTGCATTGCGAGAAGGAACATCCCTCCCGCCCTGGAGCCGTACTTACAGAGTACCCGCTGGGACGACCGCTAGCTGCGGGGCAGGGATTTACCCCTTGAGGCCCCTCCAGTGCCTACCGTTTCCTGAGCCGGACTGCTGAACAACTCAGGAGGACAACCTGAGCGGATATTCCCATCGGGGTGGCCTTGCTGAGGGGTTAGCCTTAGAAAGCCCGGCGTGAGCAAATTGGCGCAAAGAGCCGCCATCTTCCCTTCCTCCCTGCTTCTCTCTCACGGAGCTTGTGCGCTCACAGTTGCCCAGGGACCAATATTCACCACAGGAGAGAATTGCCTAGTTCCGGTAAGAGCACTTATCCCTGCCCTACCTATCTTCAACCTGAGAGACCTTACCGAAGCGGGCCCTATACACTACTGCTTTGAACCACGTTACTTAAGGCCTTGTGCTCCTGCAACAGCCTGCACACACAGGGGACAAGTTGTTACGCATCACCCCTTTCACTGCCCTCCCACCACTTACAAAGAGTTGCACCCCACATCATTTTCAGAGCACTGTACCTAGGCCTGGACTATTGAGCAGTTGAGTCCCTATTACAGTCCTAGGCACACCTGTGGATACATTTAAAGCATAGAGTGGAGCCCTAATATCTTGAGTCAGCTTCGTATAAGTCTACTAAGCATCCAGAATAATTATGCCCCTTTCAGAGGAGTTTAACTAGACACTGCCAGAGGGAATATTAGGAGAACTATCCTCATCAATTGGCACAGTACTCTATGCAGGCCCCTTTGGGGCATTTATTTCCTAACTGTTTTGCTCTCGCAAGAGGGTCTGTGAACACTGACTATTGGAGAGAGTGAAGTAGGGCTATTCGTTTTACCACCTAAGAGAACAGCCCTTTCTACCATACTTTCCCCCACAGGGAAATATTTGTGCCAGTAACTACCTTCCAAGCCTACACTGTTGTTTGTTTTCACATACTACATAGAAATGATTAAGCCCTGAGGTGCTGCAGCCTGTCAGTGACTCCCAATATTATTGCAGCATTGTATTCCAGTGGACTGCTCATTTACCCCCTTTTATTTCAGCCTGGTGATTTTTTTTTATTTTTTTATTATTCTTCTGATGTGACTGGGCTGTGTTATCATTTCCACCTTGGAGATTTGGTTATGTGCAATGGTGATTAGGCTGCTGCGTCAGCATATGTATCTCTGTAGCCTATACTCAGAGTGGAGTGCTTTTCTTTTACATGCATAATTTGTTCCATAAGTGCTCTTTACTCATCACTAACTAAACATACCCTAATAGCCTCCTCCCCTTAACTTTCTTACTTTTATTTCTTTTCCAAGCACCACCTGCTCACCTAATACTTGCTAGTGCCTTGCTATACATACTGTCCCCCTTACGCTGAGCTTAGGGGCTCTTATACTATCCTATAGCTCTTATTTCCTATATTTGCCCCCTAAAACAGAACACCTCAGGAGGGTGGCCAAATCATTGGTACAGCCCGCATTCAGCTCCCCCAGAGCGCTATTACTTCTCCTGTGAGTGTAAGCATAACCAGACCCTTGATACAGCACTAAGGTTACCTCCACGCCTACTATCTCACCACAAACTCCTTTTATAGTGTACTATTCTCATCCATTTCATTTCTTCTCAGCACTGTGCCCTACTGGTGTTGATTGTGAGTCCTACAGGGAGGGATTGGTCGCTCTGGTCCCCCTCGCGCCTCCCCCTTTCCGGGCCAGCTTGTCTGGGCTGGTCACTGCCACTCTCCTTTTCCCCTTCCAATTGGTCGTATCCCCTTTCCCTGAGGTGCGTGGGGGTCCTTAGGGACCATTACAATCGTTAGCTGCTGGTCCACTAGCTGGACCTCTTTGAGTCGAATGTATATGTTAGAATAACATGCACCAGGCGTAACCTATATTTGTGGGTTGTGTTTAGCCCCGCTCTCGCATCTTATTACTAGCTACCAATGTTCTAACTAAATGTCATAGTTCAGCTCTTAGGATAAACTAGTTGAATGTTATAATTTGTGCAAATATCTTATCGTTCTAACAACCTCTTAGGGTGCAAATGGTCAGGGTTGTGCCTTATTGTAGATTTTTTATTACTGAAATGGCATAAGTCACAGCATGTGACCTACGCCAGAGAGGGTATGCTTCTATGCACTGTAGTATATATATCTCAAGTGTCAAGACATTAAAGTTGGGTTATAAAATATAACTTTCATTGTTATTGATTAAAAAGACAGCTATTTTTTGTTTTGCTGTTCTCACTTTGAATTAAAAACACATCTCCTTTACATTAATGTCCATGAATTTGTTTGTTTGTTGGTTGGATGTGGCTATGAGAGCTATAGGTTGATGTAGAATACTAAGTTTGCTTTGAATGTATTTTCTAAGTATTAATAGCCTTGTGTCTGGCTTGTCAGAAAATTATAAATTGCCAACTAAATTTATTTTACTTCACAGGTTTTGTATCCCTGTGTATAACCTATAGTTCTGATGAATTGGTCTTCAAAACATTAATTTTATAGTGACATTTTAATATTTGTATGGCTTATATAATTGCCAGGATGGATGAAGGTATCAGTATACTATGTATATAGTGTATGTTGTATATAGTGTTTATACACTGTTTTTGATTATTTCAAAGTTTACTTCGATTTTGTTGGAAACGGCGTGTTTACTGCTCCAAGTCAGATCTATGGCTGGTATTTTCATTAGTACATAAATTTGCACTATTTAATAAACTTTTATTCCTATTTGGAGCACGTTAAATAGACAATTGTGCTTGGATTAAGGTATTGAATTTGCAATATACTATAAATTTAGGTTACAATACATAACCCCTTATATGTTATGTTACTGCCTTAAACCAAAATTAGCTTTCCATATTAAAGCTTGCTGTGTTCAGTTATCGCAGTAAAAAAATATATTATTGTAGCGAGACCGATATTTGTCAAAGGCTGGTTAGATTTATATAGATTTAAAGTATAATATATTGCTGATTGTAGCTTTAATAAAGTAAGAGAGCTGGTGTTATTCTTACTTCTCCTTAATCTTGTATGATCTAATACCCCCAGCTTTTATGGCTGGTTATGTTAATTTAATTTTAGATTGTAATTTGTTGCTGCTTCTCCGCTTCAGTAAATAAACAGGGGAAGCCAGTATGGCGCTTACAGCTCTTTGCTTAAAAATAATGTGACCATCCAAGCTACAAGTTTGTCCGGATTGTATCTTTTTGCTTCCTCTGAGGAAGCGTATGTGAAACGCTGCGTCAGAGGTTTCCTTATTTTAATTGCTCTCCTATATGTTAAAAGAAAGGTTATTAGAATAACTGGCAGTTGGTGGTCTTTATTAGTTATATACAAATAATGACTAAGTGCAATAGAAATATTTAAAGTTATGTGGCTATTTATGGTTTAGGACACGCAAGTGTCAACTGGCTTAAATCCAGGAAAGGTGTTGAATAGTTACATAAGCAATCGCTACATGTGTTAGCATTGTATGTTATAAACAATTGATACAGTTATAATGGTGGTGTATGAAATAGTAGCAATAAGTTATATACGACTTACGATAGTAAAAACTCTAAGTGGTATTACAAGGGGCAACAGTTACTCTCCTAAGATAACAACGGCATAAGTGCAAGTATACGGTTTTCTAACAAACACCTCTTACTAAGCAAAAAGATACAATCCGGACAAACTTGTAGCTTGGATGGAAAGGGCCCACAGGGCTCTCAGACCACGATCAGTGTCATCCGACAGGCCAAGAGATGTGGTGGTATGTTTTCATCACTTCACCTTTAAAGATCGCTTAATGCAAGCGGCCTACAGTAAACCCACCCTTCCTGACACCTTTAAAGATATACAGCTCCTGCCGGACCTCTCCTCCCACACTCTACAGCAACGGAAGCTTTTCGCCCCAATCACTACCCAGTTGAGGAAGGCTTGCATCAAGTACAGGTGGGGATTCCCCACTAAACTTATTGTGACAAGGGACAATCAGACTCACATAGTGCCCTCCCCTTCCATGGGGGTACTCTCCTTGCTAACTGGGGACTTCAAGCTGCTCCGGAAAATCAAGAAGGGGCCCAATCCAGATTGCGGGTTTTGGCCCCAGAGTGGACTCTCAAGGAACAAAGGCCGAAGCACCCAAAACCTAACCCACTGACCACATTCAGAGGCCCCAAGCCTCACCTACCTGAAGATACTTAGATGCATTCAGATGTTAGCGTCATGTTAAAATGTTGTTCGAATGTTTGTCTGATGATATGCAAGAGTCTTAGTTAGAGTTAATAATTTCGCTAGTTTATTGTATTTTATAATGTTCTATAGAGAGCGGGGCTACTCATATTAGCCCCTTGCGCTTTTCAGTTTGTGTTAGCTCCCCCCAACTTTTGGTGCCCACCCTAGGGCCCTACATAGGTGGACTATTTCCGCCAGCTTCCCCTCCTCTTCCTTCCCTATCCCCTTATCCAGTCACCCATTCCCCCCCCCCTCTTCTCCCCTTGAAAAAGGGCGGTAAATGGCCCCCCTCAGGTTCCTGACCCATAATGTCAGGGGCCTGAACACTGTGGGTAAGAGAAGCCTCTTATCTATATCTTTACGTCATTATGGGGCTGATGTGGCTTTTCTTCAAGAGACGCACCTCCTGGTAGACTCCCCCCCCCCCCTCACATATTACTAGGAATTTTCCTGTTTTGGAGGCAGCCTCTTTTACTAAAAAAGCTAGAGGAGTAGCCATACTTGTCCACAAGAGGGTGGCTTATGAGCCCCTTTTTGTGTTCAGGGACCCTCAAGCCAGATACCTCATCCTTGTATGTAATCTAGATCATGTCACATACACCTTGGTTTCGATTTATCTCCCGAACTCCTTACAACCAAGGTATTTAAGGAAAATTCTTTTACATGTAGATAAGGTCAAACAGGGAAGAGTGATCCTTGCAGATGATTTGAATATGGTGTGGGACGGGAGGCTAGATAGGAAATCAAGACTGCCCAAGAAAAGCTCCACTAGACATGACCCAACTAGCCGCAGATTTAGAGAGCTCATGTCCCAGTTTAACTACTTCGATATTTGGAGGTCCCTTCACCCTTTAGATAAGGATTTCACTCACTTCTCCCACCCACATTCTGCATTTTCTATATTAGACTACTTCTGCCACCCTGAAGCTCTTGACCTTGTTCGCACCACGAACATCCATACCTGCCAGTGGTCGGATCACGACTTTGTCATCTTAGACTTAGAATCCAGGCACACCACCAAATCTAGAGCCCCATGGAGGTTACCACACCACCTTCTATCAGACATCCCTTTTAGAGAGGAAATCAGGAAGGAGATTTGTTTCACCCTTCATACTAACGACACCCCTGACATCCGTGATAACACTTAATGGGGGGCTTTTAAGGCCACTATTTGAGGCCTCTTTATCCGCAAGCAGGGCCACCTTAGAAAGCAAGCAGGCCTTTCCCTGTCCCAGGCCCACTTTAGGTTACGGACCCTGGAAACCCGACAGCGGGCCTTAGACCCCACAGCACACGAATCGGAGATTAAAGACATTAGGCGACACATATGCCACTTAGAATTTACCAGGACTCAATCCAACCTCCTTAGTTTGAAAAAACTCATGTATTCTAAGGGTAACAAAGCGGACTCCTTACTCGCTAATAAAATTAGGCAACTCACAAGTGCATCTCGCATCCACGAGATTAAGCAGGGCACACAATCCTTTAGACTCCCCTCCCAGATTGGCCAACAGTATAATAAGTTTTATTCCGGACTCTATAACATTAAAGACGAGATGGCGCTTCAACAGGCTCCCTCAGAAACTATAGGCCCATTCCTACAATCCTTGAAGCTCCCCACCCTAGAAAAAGCCCATATTGAGAGCATTGATACCCCAATTACATGTCAGGAAATTAAACAGGTCATTAGAAAGTTGAAGTCCCTCAAAGCCCCTGGGCCAGACGGTTTCACTGCTATTTTTTATAAGACTTACCTCAATGAGATTTTCCCTATCCTTGCCAGATTCCTTAACCTGGCAATGGACAAGGGAAAGTTTGACAGTGAATTCCTAGAGGCCTCCATAGTCACAATTCCCAAACCTAATAAAGACCCAACACTTTGCGCTAGTTACGACCCATCTTGCCTATTAACACTGACGTCAAGATATACTCCAAAATTCTCGCAAATAGGCTAGCAAAACTCCTTCCATCCCTTGTTAATCCTGACCAAGTCGGTTTTGTCCCTGGGAGAGAGGGTCTGGATAACACCAGGAGACTTCTCAACATTCTCCTAGAGGCCAAGAGGCTTAATAAGCCAATTGCGGTGCTCTCCTTGGATGCTGAAAAAGCGTTCGATTGAGTCCGATAGGAGTACCTGTGGAGGGTCCTGGAAACTTTCCAGTTCCCTACGCAAATAATACAAGCAGTACGGGCTCTGTATTCAACCCCGGTGGCCTTGGTTAGGGGGCTGGGGTTCGACTCCGCTCCCTTCTCCATCACTAATGGCACTAGAAAAGGTTGCCCCCTCTCCCCTATCCTTTTTGCACTGGCCATGGAACCCTTAGCTGCAGACATTAGAGCGAATAGGGAAATCTCAGGGATCACTCTCCATGGTACAGTTCATAAGGTGGCTTTGTTCGCCGACAATACCACATTATTTTTCTCCAGACCCCTGAGGGAGGTTCCAAGACTTCTGTCCCTGCTTGAGACGTTTAGTGCCTTATCGTATGACAAGCTAAATCATTCTAAATCTGAGCTATTTACATATGGGTTTTCTGAGGATGTTTCTAAAAGTCTATGTGAAAAATTCAAATTTATCCCTAGTAATAAGTATATCTCTCATCTTGGTGTTAAATTGTCCAACTCACTCTCCCAAATAATAGATGATAACTTTAAACCACTCCTAGCCGAACTCCGGGCCCTGAATACTAAGTGGAATTTTAAATGTGTCTCTTGGTTAGGCCGCATAGCGGACCTAAAGATGAGCTACCTCCCTAGGCTGACGTATGCTTTGCGTTGTCTGCCTATCAGTGTTCCCAGAACTCTTCTCATTCAATACCAGAGTGCATGTACTAAGTATATATGGCAAGGAAAACCCCCCAGAGTTTCCCATAGAATCTTACAGTACCCCAGAATGTATGGCGGCATGGCTTCCCCATCTATCTTTAGGTATGCTGATGCTGCCATGCTCACACACATCTCTCAGTGGGGAGTTTAAAGCTTCCGATAGTAAATGGAGGACGATTGAACAAGCCTCCTTACCACACAGTCTTACTCTGAGGGACCTAATTTGGACGCCACCTCATTGTAGAAGAAACCTGGAAGTAGCTAATTTGTTAATACAAGAATGCTTTACAGCCTGGGACAGCTTGCGACATAGTCCACAGGTGGCTCCTCACCCGTCTCCAATCAGTTCTATTGCTGGCCTCCTGTCGGGCTTGCCGGACTCACACCCGACCTCCTGGTCCAGACTGGGCATTACGAGAGTTGCGGACCATATCATTAGATATCTCCCCGTCAACTCCACGATACATGAAATATGAATACACGAGGGTTATTAGTTTCCTGTCCGGCTGGGGTTTCAAACCCTCCCCACCCCTGCAACTTACTGTATGGGAAACCAGGTGGCAGCAAGGGCTCAGGCTAGGTAAACCTCTATCCCTGCACTACACTCTCATGGAAGGTGCGATACCAGTTGATAAAGCCCAACATATTCAGAAATGGGAGCGGAGGTTAGATTTTACTACACCTACCAAGGAGTGGCATTGTACGCTCCTATTTACAAAAAAAAACCTCCACTGCATCACCATATATGAAACTTATATAAAGTTATTCACACATTGGTACTATGTTCCAGCCCGGCTAGCCGAAATCTTCCCTAAGGCCTCCCCAGTTTGTTGGAGAGATTGCTCGTACATAGGTGACATGACTCACATTTGGTGGAGCTGCCCTA
Organism: Bombina bombina; assembly: GCF_027579735.1. Classification (NCBI taxonomy): domain Eukaryota; kingdom Metazoa; phylum Chordata; class Amphibia; order Anura; family Bombinatoridae; genus Bombina; species Bombina bombina. The sequence continues at coordinate 1,122,698,514 of NC_069500.1, forward strand.
AGCTCAGGCCCATTTGGAATAAATGCTTCTCAACGCTTGCTAATATAGGTATAAGCCTCCCTAGAACTCCTGGGACGGCCTTATTCCACCTAGGCACATGTAAATTACCCAAACATTATGGTACCCTAAGTATTTACCTCTTTTCCGCGGTCAAACTTAACATAGCAAGATCTTGAAAAAAATCTCTCCCCCAGCCTGGTCATACATTGTAATAACAATGGCCTACATATACTCCATGGAGAAAATTTTTTTTTACACGTTAGGTAGATCTGATTTTTTTTAACTAACTTGGTCTGACTGGAAAAGCAGGTTTGACACATCTTGGCTCCCAAGCTTTGAGACTTAGGACAATATACCCCCTACTATATAGGAAGAGCTTACTGTCCCATTCCTGATATGCCCGGCCGGGCTTTTCTCACGAGGGCCCCCCCTAATGTTTTCCCTTGCCCCCCCCCCCTTGCCTTTACCTCAGTATTGCCTCACTCCTAAACGAGACAATGTCTACTTCCCTGTATAAGTTTTTTTTTTCGTCAAGATAGTATTGTCTGTCTTATGTATCCTAGTGTATTTGAATTTGTTTGTACAGTTGTTGTACTTCTTGATTATTTGAAAAAACAATAAAAGTCTTAAAAAAAATATATATATTAAACAGAAAACACACAATAGTGTCATACAGTCCTATATAAAACAAATACTATCTTGTGTCTAATGTGCACTCACTCTTCTCAGAGCTATGATATTTGTAGCAGGCCAGTATACCACATTGGCAAGCTCTATTTCCTGATTGGCTGAAGCGGTCAGGTGACCAGATCAACAGTGAAGACGCCGTGTACACGCTATGGGGAATCCAGCGTGGTAGAAATTAACAGCCTCCAAGTCTGTCAGGTAATGCGGCTGACTGAGTGAAACCTAGCAACATCAGAGCTCTGGTAAGATACAACAACCTCTACAAACACCACGCTACACTGACCGGTCAGTAACTGAACTTATTTTACTTTGCCTTATCTGAGTGGCAGATCTGAGATATCGAACTTTGCCTTTTCAAAAGTGAATTTCACTATCCATTATTAACAGACTTATACACACTAAAAGTTTGGTACTCTAACCTCCCAGGAGTGCGTATTTAGAACCCTGACTAAAGGAATTAAGTCTTCGTCTTCTCAGAAGTGACTAATGCACATAAAAATAAGACGCCACTACCGCTAATAAGCAAACAGCTGACTATCCTTAACGGAACATTGCCGAAAACTTTGCCTTCCCAGCAGTGGTAGACATATATAAAATAGATACTCTTACTGCCCGAATACAGCAGTTTATTACTCCACACAAAACTGCTTTATAAGGGATTTTGCCTTCCTAGTAGTGGTACACATATACGCAACAGACGCTCTTACTGCTCAAATACAGCAGTTTATTATCCCACACAGAACTTTGTCTCTACCTAAAAAATACTTTGGAATAATACATCACGATATTGCATTTACCCCAAAGAATATCTGAGTACGATATCAACATTTTTTTGCACATGCTTTTATGCTACTTTTTAAATACTAGCATTCCTTGGCACATAATTGTATGCATCTTTTTATACACAGTATAACTGTTTAAAATGTCATTTTATGCTTCCAAATGCTGCCTTTATATATGCTCACATTCGGCTAGATTACGAGTTGTGCGTTAGGGTAAAAAAGCAGCGTTAATAGGTCCTAACACTGCTTTTTTACGCCTGCTGGTATTACGAGTCTTGAAGGTTTAGTGTCACCGCACACTTCTTTGGCCTTACCGCAAAACGACTTACGTAAACTTCGTAAAGTCTTTATTCTATGGGACTTCCATAGCGCATATATTACGAGTCTGTCCTGGGAGGTCAAAAACTGAGCGGTACAGCCTACCCTGTCAAGAGTCCTAATGCATTTAAAAGTCAGTAGTTAAGAGTTTTATGGTACAACGCCGTAGCATAAAACTCATAACTAAAGTGCTAAAAAGTACACTAACACCCATAATCTACCTATTAACCCCTAAACCGAGGCCCTCCCGCATCGCAAACACTATAATAAAAATTTTAACCCCTAATCTGCCGCTCCGGACACCGCCGCCATCTACATTATATTTCTGAACCCCCAATCTGCTGCCCCCAACATCACGACACCTACATTATATTTATTAACCCCTAATCTGCCGCCCCCAATGTCGCTGCCACCTACCTACACTTATTAACCCCTAATCTGCCGGCCCTAACATTGCCACCACCTACCTACATTTATTAACCCCTAATCTGCCGCCCCTAACGTCGCTGCCACTATATTAAAGTTATTAACCCCTAAACCTAAATCTAACCCTAAACCTAACACCCCCTAACTTAAATATAATTTAAATAAATCTAAATAAATATTACTATCATTAACTAAATTATTCCTATTTAAAACTAAATACTTACCTGTAAAATAAACACTAATATAGCTACAATATAACTAATAGTTACATTGTAGCTAGTTTAGGATTTATTTTTATTTTACAGGCAAGTTTGTATTTATTTTAACTAGGTAGAATAGTTATTAAATAGTTATTAACTATTTAATAACTACCTAGTTAAAATAAAGACAAATTTAAATTAACTAAATTAAATACAAATACCTAAATTAAATTAGCTAAAGTACAAAAAAACCCAGCTAAATTACAGAAAATAATAAACAAATTATAGTAATTTAAACTAATTACACCTAATCTAATAGCCCTATTAAAATAAAAAAGCCCCCCCAAAATTAAAACAAAAACCTAGCCTAAACTAAACTACCAATAGCCCTTAAAAGGGCCTTTTGCGGGGCATTGCCCCAAAGTAATCAGCTCTTTTACCTGTAAAAAAAAAAATACAAACAACCCCCCCAAACAATAAAACCCACCACCCACACAACCAACCCCCCAAATAAAATACTAGCTAAAAAACCTAAGTTCCCCATTGCCCTGAAAAGGGCATTTGGATGGACATTGCCCTTAAAAGGGCAGTTAGCTCTTTTGCCGCCCAAAGCCTAATCTAAAAAATAAAACCTAACACTAACCCCCTGAAGATCGACTTACCGGGAGACGTCTTCATCCAAGTCGGGCAAAGTGGTCCTCCAGACAGCAGAAGTCTTCATCCAAGCAGGGCAGAAGTGGTCCTCCAGACGGGCAGAAGTCTTCATCCAGACGGCATCTTCTATCTTCATCCATCCGGCGTGGAGCGGGTCTCTTCATCCGACGACTAAAACAGAATGAAGGTACATGGCGTCCCTTAGATTCCGATTGGCTGATAGAATTCTATCAGCCAATCGGAATTAAGGTAGAAAAAATCCTATTGGCTGATGCAATCAGCCAATAGGATTGAAGTTCAATCCTATTGGCTGATCCAATCAGCCAATAGGATTGAGCTTGCATTCTATTGGCTGATTGGAACAGCCAATAGAATGCAAGCTCAATCCTATTGGCTGATTGGATCAGCCAATAGAATTGAACTTCAATCCTATTGGCTGATTGCATCAGCCAATAGGATTTTTTCCACCTTAATTCCGATTGGCTGATAGAATTCTATCAGCCAATCGGAATCTAAGGGACGCCATCTTGGATGACGTCACTTAAAGGTACCTTCATTCTTTTTTAGTCGTTGGATGAAGAGGATGCTCCGCGTCGGATGTCTTGAAGATGCACCCGCTCCGCGCCGGATGGGTGAAGATAGAAGATGCCGTCTGGATGAAGACTTCTGCCCGTCTGGAGGACCACTTCTGCCCGGCTTGGATGAAGACCTGCCCGTCTGGAGGACCACTTCGCCCGGCTTGGATGAAGACGTCTCCCGGTAAGTCGATATTCAGGGGGTTAGTGTTAGGTTTTTTTAAGGGTGTATTGGGTGGGTTTTATTTTTTAGATTAGGGTTTGGGCGGCAAAAGAGCTAACTGCCCTTTTAAGGGCAATGCCCATTCAAATGCCCTTTTCAGGGCAATGGGGAGCTTAGGTTTTTTTAGCTAGTGTTTTATTTGGGGGGTTGATTGTGTGGGTGGTGGGTTTTACTGTTGGGGGAGTTGTTTGTATTTTTTTTTACAGGTAAAAGAGCTGATTACTTTGAGGCAATGCCCCGCAAAAGACCCTGTTAAGGGCTATTGGTAGTTTAGTTTAGGCTAGGGTTTTTTTTTATTTTGGGGAGGGTTTTTTTATTTTAATAGGGCTATTAGATTAGGTGTAATTAGTTTAAATTTCTGTAATTTGTTTATTATTTTCTGTAATTTAGTGGGGGGGTTTACTTAAGCTAATTTAATTTAGGTAATTGTATTTAATTTAGTTATATTATTTAATTATAGTGTAGTGTTAGGTATTAGTGTAACTTAGGTTAGGTTTTATTTTACAGGTACATTTGTCTTTATTTTAACTAGGTAGTTATTAAATAGTTAATAACTATTTAATAACTATTCTACCTAGTTAAAATAGATACAAACTTGCCTGTAAAATAAAAATAAATCCTAAACTAGCTACAATGTAACTATTAGTTATATTGTAGCTATCTTACGGCTAGATTTAGAGTTCTGCGGCCAAAGGGGTGCGTTAGCTACGCATGCTTTTTTTTCCCCGCACCTTTTAAATACCGCTGCTATTTAGAGTTCACAGAAGGGCTGCGTTAGGCTCCAAAAAGGGAGCGTATAGCATATTTACCGCAACTGCAACTCTCAATACCAGCGGTGCTTACGGACGCGGCCAGCTTAAAAAACGTGCTTGTGCACGATTCCCCCATAGGAAACAATGGGGCAGTTTGAGCTGAAAAAAAACCTAACACCTGCAAAAAAGCAGCGTTCAGCTCCTAACGCAGCCCCATTGTATCCTATGGGGAAACACTTCCTAAGTCTGCACCTAACACCCTAACATGTACCCCGAGTCTAAACACCCCTAACCTTACACTTATTAACCCCTAATCTGCCACCCCCGCTATCGCTGACCCCTGCATATTATTATTAACCCCTAATCTGCCGCTCCGTACACCGCCGCAAACTACATTATACCTATGTACCCCTAATCTGCTGCCCCTAACACCGCCGACCCCTATATTATATTTATTAACCCCTAATCTGCCCCCCACAACGTCGCCGCCAGCTACCTACAATAATTAACCCCTAATCTGCCGACCGGATCTCACCGCTACTCTAATAAATGGATTAACCCCTAAAGCTAAGTCTAACCCTAACACTAACACCCCCCTAAGTTAAATATAATTTAAATCTAACGAAATAAATGAACTCTTATTAAATAAATTATTCCTATTTAAAGCTAAATACTTACCTGTAAAATAAACCCTAATATAGCTACAATATAAATAATAATTATATTGTAGCTATTTTAGCATTTATATTTATTTTACAGGCAACTTTGTATTTATTTTAACCAGGTACAATAGCTATTAAATAGTTAAGAACTATTTAATAGCTAAAATAGTTAAAATAATTACAAAATTACCTGTACAATAAATCCTAAACTAAGTTACAATTAAACCTAACACTACACTAGCAATAAATAAATTAAATACAATACCTACAAATAACTACAATTAAATAAACTAAAGTACAAAATATAAAAAAGAACTAAGTTACAAAAATAAAAAAATATTTACAAACATTAGAAAAATATTACAACAATTTGAAACTAATTACACCTACTCTAAGCCCCCTAATAAAATAACAAAGACCCCCAAAATAAAAAAATGCCCTACCCTATTCTAAATTAAAAAAGTTCAAAGCTCTTTTACCTTACCAGCCCTGAAAAGGGCCATTTGCGGGGCATGCCCCAAATAATTCAGCTCTTTTGCCTGTAAAAAAAAACATACAATACCCCCCCCAACATTACAACCCACCACCCACATACCCCTAATCTAACCCAAACCCCCCTTAAATAAACCTAACACTAAGCCCCTGAAGATCTTCCTACCTTATCTTCACCATGCCAGGTTCACCGATCCGTCCTCCGAAGTCTTGATCCAAGCCTCCGAAGTCTTCATCCAAGCCCAAGCAGGGGCTGGCGATCCATAATCCGGCTGAATTCTTCTATCAAGCTGATTGGCTGATCGGAACAGCCAATAGAATGCAAGCTCAATCTGATTGGCTGATCCAATCAGCCAATCGGATTGAACTTGAATCTGATTGGCTGATTCCATCAGCCAATCAGAATTTTCCTAACTTAATTCCGATTGGCTGATAGAATCCTATCAGCCAATCGGAATTCGAGGGACGCCATCTTGGATGACGTCCCTTAAAGGAACCTTCATTCTTCAGTTGGACGTCGGAAGAAGAAGATGGATCCGCGCTGGAGGTCTTCAAGATGGAGCCGTTCGTCATCGGATGAAGATAGAAGACTCCGCTTGGATCAAGATGGTTGCCGGTCCGGATCTCCTCTTCTTCCCGGATAGGATGAAGACTTCGGAGGCTTGGATCAAGACTTCGGAGGACGGATCGGTGAACCTGGCATGGTGAAGATAAGGTAGGAAGATCTTCAGGGGCTTAGTGTTAGGTTTATTTAAGGGGGGTTTGGGTTAGATTAGGGGTATGTGGGTGGTGGGTTGTAATGTTGGGGGGTGGTATTGTATGTTTTTTTTACAGGCAAAAAAAATGAATTATTTGGGGCATGCCCCGCAAATGGCCCTTTTCAGGGCTGATAAGGTAAAAGAGCTTTGAACTTTTTTAATTTAGAATAGGGTAGGGCATTTTTTTATTTTGGGGGTCTTTGTTATTTTATTAGGGGGCTTAGAGTAGGTGTAATTAGTTTAAAATTGTTGTAATATTTTTCTAATGTTTGTAAATATTTTTTTATTTTTTGTAACTTCGTTCTTTTTTATTTTTTGTACTTTAGTTAGTTTATTTAATTGTAGTTATTTGTAGGTATTGTATTTAATTAATTTATTGATAGTGTAGTGTTAGGTTTAATTGTAACTTAGGTTAGGATTTATTTTACAGGTAATTTTGTAATTATTTTAGCTATTAAATAGTTCTTAACTATTTAATAGCTATTGTACCTGGTTAAAATAATTACAAAGTTGCCTGTAAAATAAATATAAATCCTAAAATAGCTATAATATAATTATAATTTATATTGTAGCTATATTAGGGTTTATTTTACAGGTAAGTATTTAGCTTTAAATAGGAATAATTTATTTAATAAGAGTTAATATATTTTGTTAGATTTAAATTATATTTAATTTAGGGGGGTGTTAGTGTAAGGGTTAGACTTAGCTTTAGGGGTTAATACATTTATTATAGTAGCGGTGTGGTCCGGTCGGCAGATTAGGGGTTAATAATTGTAGGTAGGTGGAGGCGACGTTGGGGGCGGCAGATTAGTTGTTAATAAATATAATATAGGGGTCGGCTGTGTTAGGGGCAGCAGATTAGGGGTACATAGGTATAATGTAGGTTGCGGCGGTGTACGGAGCGGCAGATTAGGGGTTAAAAAAAATATGCAGGTGTCAGCAATAGCGGGGGCGGCAGATTAGGGGTTAATAAATATTATGTAGGGGTCGGCGGTATTAGGGGCAGCAGATTAGGGGTACATAGGGATAATGTAGGTGGTGGCGGTGTACGGAGCGGCAGATTAGGGGTTAAAAAAATTTAATAGAGTGGCGGCGATGTGGGGGGACCTCGGTTTAGTGGTACATAGGTAGTTTATGGGTGTTAGTGTACTTTAGAGCACAGTAGTTAAGAGCTTTATAAACCGGCGTTAGCCCAGAAAGCTCTTAACTACTGACTTTTTTCTGCGGCTGGAGTTTTGTCGTTAGATTTCTAACGCTCACTTCAGCCACAACTCTAAATACCGGCGTTAGAAAGATACCATTGAAAAGATAGGATACGCAAATGGCGTAGGGGGATCTGCGGTATGGAAAAGTCGCGGCTGCAAAGTGATCGTTAGACCCTTTCCTGACTGACTCCAAATACCAGCGGGCGGTAAAAACCAGCGTTAGGACCCCCTAACGCTGGTTTTGACGGCTACCGCCAAACTCTAAATCTAGGCCTTAGTGTTTATTTTACAGGTAAGTATTTAGTTTTAAACAGGAATAATTTAGTTAATGATAGTAATATTTATTTAGATTTATTTAAATTATATTTAAGTTTGGGGGCATTAGGTTTAGGGTTAGATTTAGGATTAGGGGTTAATAACTTTAATATAGTTGCAGCGACGTTGGGGGCGGCAGATTAGGGGTTAATAATATTTAACTAATGTTTGCGAGGCAGGAGTGCGGCAGTTTAGGGGTTAATATGTTTATTATAGTGGCAGCGACGTTGGGGGAGGCAGATTAGGGGTTAATAAGTGTAGGTAGGGGGCAGCAGATTAGGGGTTAATAAATATAATGTAGGTGTTGGCGATGTTGGGGGCAGCAGATTAGGGGTTCATAAGTATCATTTCGGTGACGGCGGTGTCCGGAGCGGCAGATTAGGGGTTAATAAGTGTAAGATTTGGGGTGTTTAGACTCGGGGTTCATGTTAGGGTGTTAGGTGTAGACATACATTTTATTTCCCCATAGGACTCAATGGGGCTGTGTTAAGGAGTTTTACGCTGCTTTTTTGCAGGTGTTAGACTTTTTTTCAGCCGGCTCTCCCCGTTGATTCCTATGGGGAAATCGTGCACGAGCACATTACACCAGCTCACTGCTGACTTAAGCAGTGCTGGTATTTGAGTGCGGTAATGAGCTCAACGCTCACTTCTTGTCTTTTAACGATGGGTTTCTGAAAACTCGTAATACCAGCGCTGCATGTAAGTGAGCGGTGAGGGAAAACTGCTTGTTAGTACCGCACAGCCTCTAACGCAAAACTCATAATCTAGGTGATTGTATTTTTATAACATGTACTAGAAATGGAACTATAGGGTTCTTTTAGAGGAGTGGTCACATCCTGATTTTTATTAGATGATTTTTTATTATTATTTTTTTTTGTGATGCTTTTTTGATGTATTTGATTTTTTAATAGATTGATTCAATATTGCCTATACTTGTTTTGTAGTTCACTTCCTTTGTATTTAGGTGGTGTTTTTATTTATAACATATATTTTTTAGATATACCCCTCAGCTCCTTACAGAGCTCCACTCAATATCATCCTTTCATACTACCTTTTCAACCGTGACAGAGAGATCACGGTATACTTTTTGAGTTGGCATAGAGGATAAGATAAAGGTCCGGATTTACTATTTAACCTTTTGATTGGCAAGATCTAGGTGTAACTGTGCTCAACTCTGCTGTAGTTGTGAAGACATAGAAGAAAAATATACACAATATAATGCAATATTGTACGTGTTAAAACACTATAGATCCTTTGTCAATTCGATACTCAATCTCGTTTACCTATATGTCACGAATAAGAGTGAATCCCGTGAGTCCATTTTGTGTTTGTACCTGTTCCAATATGGAATACATTTTACTTTTTAAGCTTTAGGTATTGCTGCTACATGCTACCATTGTGCTGTATTCTCACCTTATTTGTCTAAATACCTGCTAAAGGCCTGCAATACATCAGTTTCTTATAGTTTTTTGCCTGCTTAACTAGATTTGCCTAACATATCATTTACTAATTTGAGAAGTTTTACTAACAAAGAGCTAGTTTCTGTCAGCCGTATAGAGTCAGTCCAGGATTAGGCCCAACTGCTAGAGTGATAATTGAAACACACGCTAGCACACTGAGAGAAAACCAGGACGTGACCCACTCAAGAAAGAAAAAACAGTTAGTATTCAGGAAAACTGTGTACTCACAGATGATACAGGGTCACGGAACAGGTTCTTGATGAGAAGAAGGAGTACAATGTACAGAAACTTAAAAGCAGGCTGAGGATGTTCTGTTAAAGTGGTCAGGCAAATCAGAGGTCAGTATCACTTTAAAACAGGCAGAGGATGATCCGTTAGAGTGGTCAGGCAAAGCAGAGGTCAGTATCACTTTAAAGCAGGCAGATGATGATCTGTTAGAGTGTTCAGGCAAGGCAGAGGTTTGTATCACTTTAAAGCAGGCAGAGGATGATCCGTTCGAGAGGTCATGCAAAGCAATGGTCAATGTCCCTTTAAGCAGGTTTAAGGATTCAGCAATAGAGTGGTCAGGCAAAACAATGGTCAATGTCCTTTTAAGCAGGTTTAAGGGTTTGGCAATAGAGTGGTCAGGCAAAGCAATGGTCAAATATCCCTTTAATCAGTTTTAAGGATTCGGCAGCAGAGTAGTCATTGTTGCCCACATCATAATTTAATTCAGAAGAGGTGAACTTCTTGGAGAAGAAACCGACAGGATGAATCTTGCCAGATTCAGGAATACGTTGAGAAAGGACTGCACCTGCAGCTAATGAGGAAGCATCCTCTTCCAGGATAAACTGGTATTCAGGATTAGGATGATGAAGAATGGGTGCAGAAGCAAAAGTCTTTTTTAGAGAATCAAAAGTCTGAATAGCATCTGGGGACCACTCTTTGTCGTTTTGCCCCTTTCTAGTCAGGGATAAACTCCCTGTAGTAACTGGTAAAGCCCAAGAAACATTGGAGAGCCTTAAGGGAGTCAGGTCTAGGCCATTTGATAATGGCAGTAAGGAAACAGAGTCCTGGTGAAAGTGGATATTAAAAGATGTTTTCCATTCATCTCCCTTTCGCATTCGGATGAGGTTGTATGCGCCTCAAAGATCCAATTTGGTAAATATAGTGGATCCTTGTAGATATGTGAACAATTTAGGAATTAGTGGTAATAGGTAACTGTTCTTTACAGTGATCTGATTTAGACCTCTAAAGTCTATACAGGGTCGAAGGCCTCCGTCCTTTTTTTCCACAAAAAAGCCAGCCCCCACAGGGGAAGAAGAAGGTCTTATAAAAACCTTTAGCCAGGTTATCCTTGATATACTCTTCCAGGGTAAGGTTTTTGGGTCTGGAAAGAGGATAAGTCTTTCCACAGGGCAAAGGAGCTCCAGGGAGCAAGTCAATGGGACAATCGAAGGGACGATGTGGAGGGAGGCGTTCTGCATCTTTTTTGGAAAATACATCAAGAAAGTCCAGGTAGGAAGTAGTTAAGGAACTAGGGGTTTCTGTGGCAAGTGCTATGGTGAACGGACGTTTGACTGGACTATGTAAACAGTTGATCAAACATGAAGAACCCCAAGTAGTGAGGTCACCTTGTACCCAAGAACACATAGGGTTGTGTAACTGGAGCCAGGGGAGGCCAAATATTATGGGAAATTGAGGAGTCAGAATTACATCAAAACTTTGTAATGGAAAACTGAATGAGCCCAGAACCCAGCGGATCACTGATGACAGTGGAGACCTTGACCGAGAACCCTTTTGATCGTAGAGGTATCGTGTGTGGTTACAAAGGTAGAATCTATGAACACACCTCCAGCTCCGGAATCAATGAGGCCTTGAGTATAAAGCTTGCAATCTCCTAGTTGAAGAGTCACCGGCACAAAGAGTTTGCTGTTGAGGGAAGAGAATTCTATTTGGCTTAACTCAGTCCCTCGATCTGAAGTTAAGCCCTGGCTTTTACTGGTCTGGTGGGACAGTCCCTCAACAAATGTCCCTTAAGACCACAGTATAGGCATAGACCAAGTGAGCGTCTTCTCTGGCGTTCGGTCTCTGTTAACTTTATGGTACCAACTTCCATAGGTACTATTTGATCGGCTTAGGAGGAAGATGGAGACACAGGATTGGAGTAAAAGAGCTGAATGCCCTTTTAAGGGCAGTAAAAGAGCTGAATGCTCTTTTAAGGGCAATGCCCATACAAATGCCCCTTTAGGGGCAATGGTTAGTTTAGGATTTTTTAGTGTTTAAGGGTTTTTTATTTTAGGGGATTTGGTGGGTGGAGGGTTTTACTGTTAGGGGGGACTTAGTATTTTTTACATGTAAAAGCTGTTTAATTTAGGGCAATGCCATACAAAAGGCCATTTTAAGGGCTATTGGTAATTTAGATTAGGGGGTGTTTTTATTTTCACAGGGATTAGGTTTAATTTTTTTATTTTGGATAATTTGGTTGATTTTTTTCTATAATTTTAGCCTTTTTATTTTTAGTAATTTTAGATTTAATTATTGTAATTTAATCTTAGGTTAAATTTTTAAATGAATGTTACGATTTTTATTTTAATTGTAAATTAGGATTTTTTAAATTAATGGGGAATAATTTAGGGGATGTTAGGTTAGGGGGCTAAGTAATTTAATTTGTTATTTGCGTTGTGAGTGGTTGACGGTTTAGGGATTAATAGAGTTATTAGGTTAATTACGATGTGGGTTAATGGCAGATTAGGGGTTAATAGTTTAATTAGGTTAATTGCGATGTGGGTGAATTGCGGATTAGGGGTTAATAGTTTAAATAGCTAGATTGCGTTGTGGGGGATGGCGCTTTAGGGGTTAATAACTTTGATAGATACTTTGCAATATGTAGGTTGCCGGATTAGGGGTTAATACATTAGTTATTGCCTTGGGGGGGTTGCGGTTGAGAGGTAGATATTGCACATGCATTAGGTGTTTGATTTTATTTTAACAGCAAGCAACTGGGAAAATATATGAGCCGCACTTCTATGCGGCGCCGTTTATGCGATCGAGTGTAGTGTAAGGTCTGCTTACCATAGTAACCTATTAATGTTTTAGAAATCTATCATCGGGTGGAAGCGTTAACACAACGCTAACTTACACCTACACGAAAAGAGTGACTGCACGCAATCTTTTTCAATGAAAACCTGGTACTAAAATGGAGCTGTAAATTACTTTTAGCTGTTGGCCGCTTCAGTTGCGTATGGCTCCATTTTTAACGGCTCAATGGAAGCGAGCTCAGAAATGACAAGAATTTCTTTAAAGAAACATGAAACCCAAGATTTTTCTTTCGTGACTCAGAGCATAATTTTTTTTAAAAATTTTCACTTCTATTATAAAACTTCATTCTCATGGTATTTTTTTTTCCAAAAAGATATCTAGATAGGTAACATGCACATTTTTGGAGCAGAAGAGGAAATACTGCGGCCACCTACAGTACTTTCAAATGTATAGCATAGTTATAAAACTGCTGCCATATATTGCTCCAGACACATTAACGCTCTTACACCTTCCTAACTGCTTTTCAACAAAGGATACAAAGAGAACTAAGTAAATTTGATCACATTTATTCCAGCACTGCACATATTGGGCTAGAGTGGAGTGCTAATTTATCGCACGCCCACAAACAGCGTGGGGGCACGCAATAAATAACCATCCATTACAAGTGGCTGGTTATTGCTACAGCGAGCTTGTAGTAGAAATTAGCGCTCTGAAAATTAATTAATTAAGTCAGACCTCTGGTTAATTTTTCAAAAGTGCCCCAATTGCTCCCAAAACAGAATGTTAGGTTGTATTTAAATAATAAAAAAATAGGGGGTGGAGCCTGAGGTTGATTTGACAGGACATGTGTTGGAAGAGCTCCTTAATTTATCTTACATTATATGTGCTAATTTATTAACCTATTTGAAGTTTATATACAACAATAGCACTAAAGAAACATAGAATTGTACTCTTCCAACTTTCTCCTGACCTACGTTCTTCGATAAAATTATATAGCCGGTAAGAGAACTTTCTAACAGTGCGGCCTGAACATTAGCACTGAGCAGAGACATGGAGAAAATCACGCAAGCGCTACATACATTTGTAGCAGACTTCAAAACGGCAATGATACAGAATCTTAATCCCTTATAAAAAGTCTGAGTATATGCATCAACCTAACCCTGAAAAATCAATCCCAGAGGGGCCAACACCTACGAAACGACTAGGGCAGGCTCTTGGACGCGTGAAGACACCATGGGGTATATTTAACATGAAGCGTATCATGTCCGCTGCATACGCTGTCGGCATTTATCATTGCACCAGCAGTTCTTGTGAACTGCTGGTGCAATGCCGCCCCCTGCAGATTTGCGGCCGTATTCAATCGGGTTGATTTCTGTCCGCCGCCTCAGAGCAGGCGGACAAGTTATGGAGCAGCGGTCTTTTCTGAAGGCTCGCCAGAAACAAGTGGCATCAAGCTCCGTACGGAGCTTGATAAATCGCCCTCCATGGATTGATATGGCCATGTTGGATGTGGCGGACATACACATACAGATCGATGAATATCTACCTCAATAGACAGAAGATCTAGTAGAAATGCAAGGCCATCCACAGGATGATCCAGCTCATCAACGCAGTAAGATGAGGCTGGCAGTGATGGGTCCTAGCTGTTCGACCACGGATTGTCAATTGCCTGATTGGATGATCCTTGAAGAGGAGATCCCTAAGTTTCTGTCTGGAGCAGTGCGATCTGCCACATCGGCTCTTCTAATAGAGTTATATCCCCAAGAGGCTGAGAGATTTAACCTCCAAGACGCAGGTATCGCTAACTATCCACGTGAAGTGGAGAGCCGCAACACAACAGCTTTACTGCTAGAGCGGCATCCCAAGAGGATAAGCCGATCTGTATGGAGACCTGAGCTCTTTGGGTACTCTGGATACCTAGACCTAAGTCTTCTTTTACAAGTATTGTTACCGTAACAGGACATTTTCCCATTTGCATTGCCGATACAGGTTTTAATATATATGCAGAGTCCTATGTGACCTAAACAGAATTGGCTTTGGTTAACCTTAACAGAACTGTTGACTTTGTGAGACGATGCCCTGATTCTGTTTAACTCTCTCTTTGAATGACGATCCTTTGGTCTGCTATATTACCACATACAACCGTCTCTTTATCCCTCAAGGCAGTATGCATATTATTCTCTAAGTTAGGAATTATAGTGGTTTAAATATATTGCATTTATGGGTGTGTAGGATCATGGTTGATATATATCACAGTAATGTTGCTTATAATTCTGTAGACTGGAATATTCTGACAACCTGAATAAGACCCTTACACTGTATGTCCCCTTATAAGCTGTTCATGTAGTAATGACTACAAGCTATTTTGGCTTATTTATGATGTTCATTGCTTGTTACAGTACTTGATCTGGAATAAGTATGGTAATTTATAATGGAAACATTAAGCTACCTATTTTGAAGTGTTGAACACTCTTTCAGTTCAGTTTTTCTCTGCTGAGTTTTACATTGTATGTATATTATGCTTCACTTAGTGCCATGGAAAACCAATGACTCTAACGCTAAGTCACACAGATTGGGTTACTGCAGATCTTAAAGTTATAGCTCTATGTTTTACCTACACATACAATAAATGCCCTATAACACAATATTATATATTCTGCTGTCTACGGCCAAGACAGTGGGACTAAGGACTGTGAAGAGAGTGGCTCTTATTGTTTTAATGCAGTGATAGATAGGAAAATATTTATTTATGTACACTGATGCGCCTCATACAAGTAGTCTTCTAGAGTTTTGTTCATGTTCCTTATAAACCAGCCTCTCCTCAACGACCACATTAAATATTAGATCTCCCCCCCACTAAAGTTTACTGCAGTAAACAAAGGAAAATGTATAATATTATTATTATTCTTTATTTATAAAGCGCCAACAGATTCCGCAGCGCTGTCCATAGGAACAAAGATAAAAGGACAGTACAATATGAGACACCAGACAAAATTTTACAAACAAATACAGGGGGCATTGGGAGCCCTGTTCCTGTGGGAACTTACAATCTAGATGGGTAGGAGGATGAGAAACAGGAGGTGGGGACTGCAAAGGTGGGAATGATGTTAGTGTGGAGTTAGATGAGGGCAACTATTTGGCAAGTAGAATTCATTAGTTACTGATTTAATGATAGGCTTCCCTGAACAAGAAGGTCTTTAGCGAGTGTTTAAAGGAGGAGAGGTTGGGGGAAAGTCCGACAGCTCGAAGAAGTGCGTTCCAGAGGGTTGGTGCTGCACGAGAGAAGTCCTGTAGTCTAGCATGGAAGGAGGTGATGGTAGAAGATGCAAGGAGTAGATCATTTTTGGTTCTTAGGGAACGGGCTGGGGTATATTTGTTGATGAGTGAGGACAGGTAGGGGGGCTGCATTTGTAAGGGCTTTGTAGGTCAGAGTGAGAAATTTTAATTTAATTCTGCTGTGAATGGGGAGCCAGTGAAGGGACTCACAGAGGGGTGCAGCAGATACAGAGCGTTGGGAGAGGTGGATTAGCCTAGCAGAGGCATTTAGGATGGATTAAAGGGGGGAGAGGCGGGAGAGAGGAAGACCAGTTAGTAGGTTATTACAGTAGTCAAGCCGGGAAATTACTAAGGAATGGATTAGCTGTTTAGGAGTTTCAGCACTCAGAAAAGGACAAATTTTGGAGATATTGAGTAAGTGGTTGCGACAGGATGAAGAGAGCAATTGGATGTGGGGTATGAAGGACAGATTGGAGTCAAGTGTAACTCCTAGGCAGCAGACTTGGGTGATGGGGAGATAGTGGTGTCGCCAACAGTGATAGTAAAGTTAGAAACTGGAGAATTAGATAGGGGGATTAGAAGAAGCTCAGTCTTGGACATGTTGATTTTAAGGTGGTGAGAGGCCATCCAGGAAGAAATGCCAGATAAGCAGTTGCTGATGTGGGAAATCAACCCAATAGTACTCGATCGGGTTGATTAACCGTGATGTCTGTCCGCCTGCCCTGACCAGGCGGACAGGTTATGGAGCAGCGGTCTTTGTGACTGCTGTTTCTGGCGAGCCTGCTTGATAGATAGGCCCCATAGTGTAGAAAATCGGGTTCAGAGCTTGATTTCCTCCAGGAATGTACAGCAGCACGGGAGAATTTTTGTAGATAGTGTGTTTGCTGAGAGTGCTAGGGCTGGAACTGACGATGTGGGGTTTTGCGTATTTGTGGAGGAGCAAGGGTGTTGAGTGCAGAGGCGAGAGTATTGTTATAGTGGTTTGTAGCAAGGTCAGGGCAGGATACTGTGGAAGTGTTGGCGAGGCATTTTTGAATAAGGTTGGAAAGTTGGAGAGGATCCACAGTGTGCAGATTTCTACGGGGGGGGGGGAGAAATAGGTTTAGCATGTACATTGAGATAATAGGTGAGCAGATGGTGGTCTGAGATGGGAAATGGGCGACAGGTGACATCAGAAAGGGAGCAGAGGTAGGAGAATACCAGGTCGATAGAGTATCCGAGACCAAAGGAGTTTGTGAGTGAGAAAATTTTAGAGGCAGCAGGGGCAGATGGGTTATCAATAGGGATGTTAAAGTCCCCTAGGATTAGAGCAGGTGTATTTGTAGAGAGAAAGTGAGAAAGCCAGGCAGCAAAGTTGTCAAGGATTGGGAGGTTGGTCCAGGGGGGCAATAGATAACTGCCACCTTGAGGGAGAGGGGGGAGAACATGCGAATGCAGTGGACTTCAAAGGAGGAGAAGGAGAGAGATGGATGAGGATGCAGGTGCTGATAGGAGCAGGAGGGGGATAGTAAGATTCCAACACCGGCACCATTCTATAAACCTATCTCCCTAAACTATTATTTTCAATGTCTTATGGAAATTTCTCAACAATATTTCCTTTTCCCCTATTTGTTCTTCTCTCATCTCCCATGCAACCCCCTTCAGTTAAAAATAGCATTGTAAGGGTCCACTAGAGGTCCTTGAGTATTATTTTGGGGATTACATTATGTTAGCTGTCTAATTTTATTTCAAACAGATATATAGTTGAACTATATTGTCTTACTATTTTATTGTTATTGGTTATCCTTCCCTCCTATATATAGTTATCATCTGGTTTACTGAGACCCAAGAGGGGCCTCTCTATTCTGAGGAGGGTAAACTACGTATCTAATATAACTAAATATGTAGGTGGCGGTGGGCTCCGGGAGCGGCGGTTTAGGGGTTAATAACTTTATTTAGTTACGGCGGGGTTCGGGAGCGGCGCTATAGGGGGTAAAACAGTTTAGTATAGTGTGGGTGTGTAGTGACAGGGTACCAATAAAGCTGGGAATAAGCCGAAGAGCAGCGAGATCGATGACTGTTAGTTAACAACAGTCCGCTGCTCATCGCCCCGTACTTGGTGCGCGACTTTTTGATGGCTTTTTTGGTAACTTTGGAGAACGTATTCAGGTCCGCTGCAGCGATGTTAGGCGATCTTAGGTGAGCGTATTGGTGCCAGCGAATGCAAGTAAGTTGACGTGTTGATAAATAGGGGCCTTTGGGTTGTCTAGTAAATAAAAATATATACATGTAAAGAGTTATTCAGGGATTTCTGACAGATATCAGTGTTACAATGTAACTATGGCTAATTTGAAAAAAAAAATGTTTGGAAATAGTAAAGTGCTACTTTTACTTATTGCACTATAACTTGCCTAAAAAGCAAAGAACATGTAAGCATCAGGTATTTTTTAACTCAGGACAAAATTTAGAAACTATTTAGCATGGGTGTTTTTGGTGGTTGTAGATGTGTAACAGATTTTGGTGGTCAAAGTTAGATAAAGTGGGTTTTTTCCATTTTTTCATCATATTTTATATATTTTTTATAGTAAATTATATGATATGATGAAAATAATTGTATCTTTAGAAAATCCATTTAATGACGAGAAAATAGTATATGTGTAGGTACAGTAAATAAGTAAGAGAAAAATTATAGCTAAACACAAACACCGCAAAAATTTAAAAATAGCCCTGGTCCTTAAGGGTAAGAAAATTAAAAAATAGTCTAGTCACTAAGGGGTTAAGCAGAGAAAGGAAACAGCACGGCTCCGGAATACATCCAAAAATCAGCCTGTCAATCCACAAAGGTGAGTGTTAGGAACACATGCAAAAATAGGTTTGTATGCCGTACTGCATGTAAAAAGTCAATCTGTATTGAGGTGCCCACCTGTAGAAAAGGGATAGAGCAGGTCCCAAATATGTGAACAAACAAAGAAAGGCAGCACACACGGATCCTTGATAAAAAAACGGAGGTTTAATCCAAGCAGAAGAAATAAGACTTAAAAAAGACGAAGTAACCAGCGCCCAGGACTGATATCTGCTCACTATAAAGAAGACCCCCTAATAGGTCTAGAAACGGAACAATGAATTAGGATATATAGGAGCGCCACTGGCTTAGATATACCACAGGGAATAAAAAGTCAAAAATGGTCTCCAATAATTTCTATCAACCAAATATTTAATATATAAAACCAATGTAATTCTGATCTCCAGAATCATAAAAACACAAAATACATATAGCAAAGCTTAAAATACAATACAATAAATGATTTGAAATACAACAGATAACTAATCCGGTTGGTTAAACTGGATGACCAATATCTAATGTTCCAGTTTTCATGAGTCCTCTTAAAAACCTTCTAGTAGGTACATGATATTGTTAAATACACGTACAGATAAATCTAGTATACAATGTATAATATATTAGCTCAAATGTTCTTATCGAGATGATAGGATCACTAATAAGTGATACGAGACCCACTAATAGGTCAACAGTGCATACAAATATTGCAACATTTAAATCATATGATGAACACCGTGGAAAATCAAAAATAAAAAATAAGATACAAAGTGTTGGTTTCCTTAAAGTGTCAAATAAACCATATTGTGGATTTGTAGAATATAACACACAATAAAAATAAGTAAGTAGTGATAAACAATAAAAATAAGTAGTAAAAGTGGTCTTAAAAATCAATAAATCAAAAAATAAGATAAAGTGATGGGAAAATGCAGAAAAAATAATATATATAATAACAAAATTAAATGTAAGATCCTACCAATGGAATTTAAACTAATGGAATTTAAACTAAACTGGTACCAGCTAATACCTCAATTCTCCTGATCCAATCTAGGTGATGGACTCAATGGTCCGATAATGTGTTATTATCTTAAAAAACAGTAAACAAATAACACCAGCTATACCACAAGCTATATACTTATGACAAGCTATAAAAATATATAAACGACATAAAAACAGAGAGTGTGTATAGTTTGGCCAAAACTAGTCCACAAACTCCTAAAGGTGTGTTTCCACAACTTTAAATAACTTAATCATGATAAGACAATAATAGTGTCCTTTGAGAGTCTTTTAGTAACCCTTAAAAGTCTGGTAAAAATCCGGTGAGAGAAATCCTCAATGTGTAGTAGAGTCCCAAGTCCTATTCCTATGTTGAAACAAATACCTGAAAGAAATGGAAAAAAGCGCACTAAACAAACAGCGCTAACGGGTATGGACTATTGAAAATAGTCTTACCATTCGAATCCTGGTCCTGGATATAATGAGCCTCTCCAACTCTGATACAAAGTTTCGTCTACGCGTTTCAGCCCTCGTACCGGGCCTTTCTCAAGACATATGGAGGCTACATTATTACTGACCTAGTCTAGTCGATCTAACCCAAAATCCCTTAGAAACATATTTCAACTATCTAGTCTAGTCGATCTAACCCAAAATCTGATCGTCTAAAGCCATTTAAGAAACCAAACTACTATATAAGTTAATGTGATTTTAAGATTTTATATATGTATTTATCCGGTTTGGTCGAGCTGACCAAAGAATTTTAAAGCATTTCAAAATACGTCAATCTTAGACAAGTATATGTGATTTTATAATTTTATTTTGTATATAATTTTATATATAAATCTATATACACTTTTATGTAAATATCTAATATAACGATCCCATTAGTGGATACTAGATCACGTGTGAGAACACCAGTTCAAAATATTGCTTTTTATATATATGTTATACATTGTGATAGTGACAGATTTGTATAAAATGTATAAACATTGTGATAGTGACAGATATGTATAAAATGCATAAACAATCCTTATGTTAGGTCCTGGATATATTAGCCCCAACTAGATGAACAAAATTTAGAATTAACGTTTATTGGTAATCACTAACAATTGAAATAGTCAGATATAATATCCACACTTAGAGTTTAAATTAGGCCATCTGTTGGCCGATTTTGTCTAATTACATGGAAAATTAGTTTTCCAAAATATTGTAAGCCCATTACGATTTTGCCCTTTTCCAAAATGGCTCCGGGAAACCGGAAGCACAAGAAACCGGAAGCATTACAAGCTCTAACTTCCGGTCCACTATTGGAAGTGCGTTTTTTCCGGCGGGATTCAATCCATCAACATCCGCCTAATTTGGCGCAATTTTTTCAAACAAACGCCCACATAGAAGAGTATTTAAGGTCAGTAATAATGTAGCCTCCATATGTCTTGAGAAAGGCCCGGTACGAGGGCCGAAACGCGTAGACGAAACTTTGTATCAGAGTTGGAGAGGCTCATTATATCCAGGACCAGGATTCGAATGGTAAGACTATTTTCAATAGTCCATACCCGTTAGCGCTGTTTGTTTAGTGCGCTTTTTTCCATTTCTTTCAGGTATTTGTTTCAACATAGGAATAGGACTTGGGACTCTACTACACATTGAGGATTTCTCTCACCGGATTTTTACCAGACTTTTAAGGGTTACTAAAAGACTCTCAAAGGACACTATTATTGTCTTATCATGATTAAGTTATTTAAAGTTGTGGAAACACACCTTTAGGAGTTTGTGGACTAGTTTTGGCCAAACTATACACACTCTCTGTTTTTATGTCGTTTATATATTTTTATAGCTTGTCATAAGTATATAGCTTGTGGTATAGCTGGTGTTATTTGTTTACTGTTTTTTAAGATAATAACACATTATCGGACCATTGAGTCCATCACCTAGATTGGATCAGGAGAATTGAGGTATTAGCTGGTACCAGTTTAGTTTAAATTCCATTAGTTTAAATTCCATTTGTAGGATCTTACATTTAATTTTGTTATTATATATATTATTTTTTCTGCATTTTCCCATCACTTTATCTTATTTTTTGATTTATTGATTTTTAAGACCACTTTTACTACTTATTTTTATTGTTTATCACTACTTACTTATTTTTATTGTGTGTTATATTCTACAAATCCACAATATGGTTTATTTGACACTTTAAGGAAACCAACACTTTGTATCTTATTTTTTATTTTTGATTTTCCACGGTGTTCATCATAAGATTTAAATGTTGCAATATTTGTATGCACTGTTGACCTATTAGTGGGTCTCGTATCACTTATTAGTGATCCTATCATCTCGATAAGAACATTTGAGCTAATATATTATACATTGTATACTAGATTTATCTGTACGTGTATTTAACAATATCATGTACCTACTAGAAGGTTTTTAAGAGGACTCATGAAAACTGGAACATTAGATATTGGTCATCCAGTTTAACCAACCGGATTAGTTATCTGTTGTATTTCAAATCATTTATTGTATTGTATTTTAAGCTTTGCTATATGTATTTTGTGTTTTTATGATTCTGGAGATCAGAATTACATTGGTTTTATATATTAAATATTTGGTTGATAGAAATTATTGGAGACCATTTTTGACTTTTTATTCCCTGTGGTATATCTAAGCCAGTGGCGCTCCTATATATCCTAATTCATTAATCCAAGCAGAAGACACACAGCATAACACGGAGGGGAAGGGGGCGTGGCCTTACGCGTTTCGTGCCGTGCGGCACTTACTCATAGGTTAACAGGTAGGTAGGAACAAGGTAAATAAATACACTGAAACTACCAATTAAATCAAAGGATTTTCAAATGGGGGAAACAGCAGACTTATAGACACATTACAATTAGAACTCACACACAATGTAGACAGAAATGATTGACATAATTACTCAAATGATTTACATAATACCAATCATAGTAGGATACATTATAGCAGTATAACTATAGTTATCAAAAGTGATGAGCAAAATGTACAGCTATTCATACAGCCATTGCTACAAAAATGGGAAGAGGATAAGGAAAAAGTAAAAATAAGCACAATCTCAGTGATGTAGTGAAAAACAAAGAATCACTACAAATAATGTGTGTCATAGGCAGATAACAAATATTAATGAAGAAAGGGGACATTAGTGAATCAAAAACCAGCTAGGGTAACATAACCCTACACTGAACCATTGGGAATTGATGTCTTCCAATCCAATTTCGAATAAATAATGAATACATAAATAAATGTATTCAGTGAAAAAGCTAATATCCCATTCCTTATTCAAACCCTCTGGCTCTCTAGTTTTTAATGTAAAAATCCAGAATAGCTCTCTCTTCATGAGAATTTTATACTTATTACCTCCTCTAGGTGTCAACCTAATAACATCAATAACCTTAACATTTAAGTTAGAAATATTGGTAAAGTGCAGACCGTTAAAATGTCTCGCTATACTCAAATCTTTAACATAATTCTTAACATCTCTCATATGTTCTCCTATTCTCGACCTTAGACAACGTGAGGTTTGCCCTACATATTGGGTCTTACATAGGTTGCACTCCAGAAGATACACTACAAAAGAGGAAGAACAATTGACATAATGGTCAATTTTATAAGTCATACCTGTGGAAGTGCTATTAAAAGTATTACCTTTTTTAATTACTAATGTACCACAATTGGTAACTAAACACTGAAAAGTCCCTTTCTGGTTCAGCCAGGTGGCTCGACCTTTATTAGAATGTCTAGTTACCATACTCGGGGCAAGTTTATTCCCCAAAGTAGGCGCCCTTCTTGATACAAATTTAATATTGTCAACTGAGGAAGAAATAATTTCATCTCCCTTTAAAAATATTAAATTCTGTTTTATAATGTCACAAATCTCATTGTATTGTGCAGAATACTCTGTACAAAAGACAATATTTTCACTAGAAAAATTCTGTGGTCGTTTGATGGCCTTATTTTTTATGCTATCGGTTGGTTTGTCCTTAACTTCTTGCAAAGCTCTAGAGAGTAAATTTGTATCATATCCTCTAGTTGACAGCCTTTCAGTAAGCAATTCTGCCTGGTTCTCAAAGAGTGAATCAGAAGAGGCATTTCTCCTGAGCCTGAGATATTGACTTTTGGGGATTGACTTGATTAAATATCTAGGGTGACATGACCTAGCGTGTAGGATGGTGTTGCCCGCTGTGGGCTTACGATAAGTATCTGTGATAATTGAGTTAGTGTGAAAAGAATCCAGTAGTCAATTATAAAATTGACCATTATGCCAATTGTTCTTCCTCTTTTGTAGTGTATCTTCTGGAGTGCAACCTATGTAAGGCCCAATATGTAGGTCAAACCTCACGTTGTCTCAGGTCGAGAATAGGAGAACATATGAGAGATGTTAAGAATTATGTTAAAGATTCGAGTATAGCGAGACATTTTAACGGTCTGCACTTTACCAATATTTCTAACTTAAATGTTAAGGTTATTGATGTTATTAGGTTGCCACCTAGAGGAGGTAATAAGTATAAAATTCTCATGAAGAGAGAGCTATTCTGGATTTTTACATTAAAAACTAGAGAGCCAGATGGTTTGAATAAGGAATGGGATATTAGCTTTTTCACTGAATAAATGTATTTATTTATTCATTATTTATTCGAAATTGGATTGGAAGACATCAATTCCCAATGGTTCAGTGTAGGGTTATGTTACCCTAGCTTGTTTTTGATTCACTAATGTCCCCTTTCTTCATTAATATTTGTTATCTGCCTATGACACACATTATTTGTATTGATTCTTTGTTTTTCACTACATCACTGAGATTGTGCTTATTTTTCCTTTTTCCTTATCCTCTTCCCATTTTTTTAGCAATGGCTGTAAAAATAGTTGTACATTTTGCTCATCACTTTTGATAACTATAGTTATACTGCTATAATGTATCCTACTATGATTGGTATTATGTAAATCATTAGAGTAATTATGTGAATCGTTTCTGTCTACATTGTGTGTGAGTTCTAATTGTAATGTGTCTATAAGTCTGCTGTTTCCCCCATATGAAAATCCTTTGATTTAATTGGTGGTTTCAGTGTATTTATTTACCTTGTTCCTACCTACCTGTTAACCTATGAGTAAGTGCCGCACGGCATGAAACGCATAAGGCCACGTCCCCTTCCCCTCCATGTTATGTTGTGTGTCTTCTGCTTGGATTAAACCTCCGTTTTTATCAAGGATCCGTGTGTGCTGCCTTTCTTTGTTTGTTCACTAAGGGGTTAAGCATTACTTACATGTTATAATACAGCGTATACATATTATTTGCATTTTAGAACGCACAAAAAAACACAGACATTGAAGATTGTGACTTACAGGTGGGGACAAATTGTAATTTGTATTAATTTTTTATTTTTTATTTTTTTTAAATATTAGTTAAAAAGTTTGGATTTTGAAATTCTGGATTTGGGGATTTGTACCTTTTAAATGTGCATGTGTCTGAGCCTGCCTCAGTATGTTCTCATGGAAAGGAAACATTTTTGCAAATGCAATTACACTGCAAAAATGTTACTATGCATTTAATTCAGATTTATATTCATTTAAAATATATAATTGTGTCAATAACATACAATATGTTCCCTGGCTCCCCAAATCAATTTTTAGATCACTTTGCTGCCTGGCTTCCTTATTTCCTTTCCTCAGACACACCTGCCCTCATTCTTGGCGACTTCAACATCCCCCTTAACAATCCCACTGCCTCATCTGCTAAACAACTTCTGCAACTCACTTCCTCTTTCGGTCTGTCACAATGGACTGATTCTCCCACTCACAAAGATGGTCACTCCCTTGACCTGATCTTTAGCTATCGATGCACTCTCTCAAACTTCTCAAACTCCCCTTTTCCTCTTTCTGACCACCATCTCCTTACCTGCAACATATCATCCCTTCCTACAACTCTCCCACCTTCTACTCCTCACACCAAACTTCACAGAAGCATTAGGTCTTTAGATCAGCAACAACTTGCTAATTCCCTTCAACCGCTCCTCTCATCCTTCTCCTCCTTTTCCTGCCCTGAACAATCTATCTGCCACTATAATTCCACCCTTATATCCGTCCTTGACAATCTCGCCCCTCTTACCACTGCTAGGAAATCACACACTCATCCCCAGCCCTGGCATACTCCTCTGACACGGTACCTACGCAGATGTTCCTGTACTGCTGAATGGCATTGGAGAAAATCACGGAGTTCAGCTGATTTTCTTCATTACAAATTCATCTTGAAATCCTACTACTCTGCCCTTAATCTCCACAAGCAACACTACTTCTCTACTCTTATCTCTAATCTTTCTTCAAACCCAAAACGTCTGTTCTCCACTTTCAATACTCTCCTCCGCCCTCCCCCACTTCCTAATACAACTTCTCTGTCAGCTCAAGACTTTGCCAGTCACTTCATTAACAAAATTGATTCCATCAGACATGAAATCAGCTCTCAACACAATTCCATTCTCTCCCCCCTCAAATACTCTCACTCAACCACAACCCTCATAACCTGAAACTTAGTTAATTCTCCCCTGTTACTGAGGACGAAGTTTCAGCACTTATACTGCGCTCTCACCTCACTACCTGTCCCCTTGACCCTATCCCCTCACAGCTGCTCCCCTCTCTCTCTGCTACCCTTACCCCTATGCTAACACACATTTTCAACCTCTCCCTCAGCACTGGTACATTTCCCTCATCATTGAAACATGCACTGGTCACACCTATCCTCAAAAAACCTTCCCTTGATCCTACCTCCCCATCCAACTACCGCCCAATTTCCCTCCTCCCTCTTGCTTCAAAGCTTCTCGAAAAACTAGTATATGCACGCCTATCCCATTTCCTTACGTTAAACTCCCTTCTTGACCCGCTGCAATCTGGATTTCGTCTCTATCACTCCACAGAGACAGCTATTGTTAAGGTCACCAACGACCTACTTACAGCTAAATCAAAAGGCCACTTCTCTCTGCTTATCCTCCTTGATTTGTCCGCAGCCTTTGACACTGTCGACCACCCTCTTTTGCACCAAACCCTCCAATCCTTCGGCATCTGTGACACAGCCCTTTCATGGCTCTCTTCCTACCTGTCAAACCGTACCTTCAGTGTAGCCTTCTCTGGGGCCTCCTCTGCCCCGTCACCCCTTTCTGTTGGAGTACCGCAAGGCTCTGTCCTCTGTCCCCTTCTCTTCTCAATCTATACGTCATCACTAGGTTCCCTTATTAAGTCCCACGGTTTCCAATATCATTTGTATGCCGATGACACCCAAATCTACTTCTCTGCACCAGAACTATCTCCTTCCTTGCTAACCCGTGTCACTAACTGTCTTTCTCACATCTCTTCCTGGATGTCCTCTCACTACCTCAAGCTAAATCTCTCCAAAACTGAGCTCCTCATTTTCCCCCCTTCTTCCAAAATCTCCACCCCCAATATCTCTATAACTGTCGACAACTCCATCATTACCCCTACCCCGCATGCCCGATGTCTCGGGGTCACATTTGACTTAGATCTTTCCTTCACTCCTCACATTCAGTCCTTGGCTACAGCCTGCCGCTTCCACCTTAAAAATATCTCTAAAATTAGACACTTCCTTACACAAGACACAACTAAGATTTTAATCCACTCTCTCATTCTTTCACGCCTTGATTACTGCAACTCTATCCTCTCTGGTCTCCCCACCTGCCGCCTAGCTCCTTTACAATCCATAATGAATGCCTCTGCCAGACTCATCTTCCTTACACGTCGCTCTTCATCTGCTGCGCCTCTCTGCCAATCCCTTCACTGGCTTCCTCTTGCCTCTAGGATCAAACACAAAACTCTCACTCTTACATACAAAGCCCTCAACTGCACTGCTCCCCCCTACATCTCAGACCTTGTCTCCAGATACTCTCCCTCCCGTCCCCTTCGCTCTGCTCATGACCTCCTACTCTTCTCCTCTCTTGTCACCTCATCACACTCCCGTTTACAGGACTTCTCCAGACTGGCTCCCATCTTATGGAACTCTCTGCCTCGCTCCACAAGACTCTCTTATAGTTTTAAAAGCTTCAAGTGCTCCCTAAAGACTCTACTGTTCAGGGACGCATACAACCTACGCTAACCTTTCCTAACACCAGTTCCTCTCATCCACTGCTATCCCCTGAACCCTCTTAGCATGTAAGCCTAAAAGTCCAGCTGTTTGTAGTTCACCTTCTTAAGAGCTGACTACAACAGTGCAACTCTTGGCAGGGCCCTCTACCATATAATTGTTTTGTTGTACTCCCCCTTTGTTTATAGCGCTGTGGAATCTGTTGGCGCTCTACAAATAACCGATAATAATAATAATAATAATAATAATGTGTCAACTGATCTGGCGCAACAAAATAAATGATGATTTGTCATGCATGGGTTAATTTATAACCCCATATTTTTGTGTGCCAGTTGTGGCCCTGATATTGTAAAATGTGGAATAATATCAGATACAATAACAGTAAACATGTAGAATTACACACTAGTCAGCTGTATTATTTATATTTTAAAAGTTTCACAATTTAAAGTATTTTTGTTTAGCAATGCTGGAGTGCAGAAATCAATACAACGTAAACATAGCTTTTAGAATATCATGTCTCTTTTCATAAGGTCACCTATATATTGCACGTCAGCTTTTAAAATCTTATAATGTAATATTAGCATTAACCTCCCCTCCTGTAATGATTAGGACAATATCCTCTGTTATAAGCCAATTCTGGTTGGCATGTGACAGCTGTATTCACGTGCCTTGTGGTTTTTCTGCTGTATATACTCAATAGATTCTGAGTCATCACAGCATCTGACAGAATATTCATAAGATGTAAGGTGTCTAAAAGGCATTGCACAGCTAAGGATTCTATGTAGCAGAGTCTCAAATATTTTGTAGTATTGCTTAAAATTTGCTTAATTTAGACACCGTTTCAAAGAAAAAAATTAAAAACAGAAAATGCCAAAGACTATCTCAAAACAGCATTTCATTAACACTTTTGGAGTAAACTGTACATTTAGAATCAAATCTAAGAAATGCAAGTAGTCTTTTATTAGCAATCTGGCCAATATGTCAAGGTTTTTAACAAATATCTAATAAGTATTAAAAAGCAGCTTTTATACTCAATCAATAAAACCACAGAACCAGTTTTAAAATTGCCTGAGGTATATTGTGATATTTCCAGGTTTCCTGCATTTTTTATTTCCAATAAGTAAACACAAAGAAACAAACAAATTACTTTTGGAAACAGGTATAGTGTATCATTTTTTGAAGTATTTTCTTGAAAGAATTTTCACAAACGTGAAAGGTACACAAAAACAAAAGATGACATTAATTCATTTTTTTTAATTGCCCAATAATACTAATTCATGATATGTTTGCGCTTAATTTAATTTTTAATAATTGTATAATTATTTAAAATGTATAAATGTCATAATTTAAATGTGTGATTTAAAATATATGATATTTCTAGCACATGAATTATAGTGTAAAAAATGTAACACATAAAGTACCTTTGAAAGGTATATTGTGTGAGAAATGGTTTTTCAACAAATCCAAGCTGTCAAAATGGAAAGAAAAAAGTTATTGATTTTACTGACTGGAATACCATTGTCAAAGTGCCTCAATCAAGGTATAGTTGTTGTTGTTTTACTTGTGTTGACAAATGGGTAGGAATAGGATTGAATTTAAAGACCCCACAATAACCCACTCAGGGCCAGATTACAAGTGGAGCGCAAACGTTTGAGCACAAGCAATGTATTTTTTAAATATAAACTAATTTCAAATCTGAAGACTGCAACTCATTCCAAAAAAGATGGGACAGTCGACTGTTTACCACTGTGTGGTAACATCACCTTTTAATAATACTTATTAAGCGTTTGGGCACAGAAGACAGTTGGCTAAGTTTAGCAAGCGGAATTTTCCCCCATTCATCCATTATGCATGTCTTCAGCTGCGCAACTGTAAGGGGCCTTTGTTGCCTTATTTTGCGCTTCATAATGCTCCACACATTTTCAATTGGAGACAGGTCAGGACTGCAGGCAGGCCATGTTAGCACCCACACTCTCTGCTTATGCAACCATTTGCCCATGTAAAATGCAGGGACATCCCTGGAAAAGACAATGGGGCATATGTATCAAGCTCCGTATGGAGCTTGATGCCCCGTGTTTCTGGCGAGCCTGCAGGCTTGCCAGAAACAGCAGTTATGAAGCAGCAGTCACAAAGACCGCTGCTCCATAAGCTGTCCGCCTGCTCTGAGCAGGCGGACAGACATCGCCGGAAATCAACCCGATCGAGTACGATCGGGTTGATTGACACCCCCTGCTGGCGGCCGATTGGCCGCGAGTCTGCAGGGGACGGCGTTGCACCAGCAGCTCTTGTGAGCTGCTGGTGCAATGCTGAATACGGTGAGCGTATTGCTCACTGTATTCAGCGAGGTCTGGCGGACCTGATCCGCAGTGTCGGATCAGGTCTGCCAGACCTTCATACATATGCCCCAATGTCTGGATGGCACCATATGTTGCTCCAAAATGTATACATATCTTTGTGCATTAATGGTGCCCTCACAGATGTGCAAGTTACCCATGCCATGGGCACTGAAACACCCCCATACCATGACAGATGCTGGCTTTTGGACCTGACACTGATAACAGCTTGGATGGTCCTTTTCCTTATTAAAGTTGTTTTTTTGCTTACCCTTTACGCACCATGATTTGATCTGTTTGATCTGTTGATAGATTGGCAAGCCTTGACACATCCTTGCTCTTGAAAGACTAGGCCTTTGGAGGCTCCTTATATACTATGATTACACTATTGCTTCACCTGTTTCACATCACCTTTTTATTTCAACTTGTCACATCGGTTATAGTCCTAAATTGCCTCTGTCACAACTTTTTTGGAACGTGTTGCAGTCATCAGATTTAAAATATATATTTTCAAAAAAAACATTAAATTCACCAAGAAAAGAATAATCAAATAATGTGTTAATAATGTGTTTTCAATATAGTACAGGGTTAATTGAATTTTCAAATGACTCTTTTTGTTATTTTTTTTTGCATTTTCCACCCTGTCCCAACTTTTTTGGAATTGGGTTATAAGAGAATGGCTTTGGAGAGAGCTGGAAAAAAAAGGAAAAGCAAATACATGGTGAGTAGTAACCATGCTACTGTAGTTGTACCCAGCAGTTTACTGTCCCTTTATTACTCAGAGCCTACTCATGTGCACACTGCAAAGCAGTAACATATTGTTTTTTTTTGTTTTTTATTAACTTCATGTAACAGGTGGACAGCCTATACATAGATAAAAAATGTACAATTCACACAATGATACTATCATGACTACTGCCTAATAGTCCATGTTAATAGCTTATTGATAGATCCTGTGTCGTCGCAATATGAGTACTTCATTTGACATATAGAAAACAGTTGTCCACATTCAGAATGCTTGTAATCCGTAAGTTATCAAAGGGATCAGTTAGTGATTTAAATGTACTACGGTAATGATCGAGAAGATTATGGGTGAAGAAATCCTGTAAACAAAAGGATAAAGCATAAACAACAAGAAACAATGTCTGATTGTCTATAAAAAAAAGGTGCAGTAATGAGGAAGTATTAATGAACTGATGGTAATGCAGGAATAGAGGAAGGGGTCCCACTCTGAAGAAACACATTCCCAAGAACATGAGTCCTCAGATCTTTGTTGGTAGCATATTGTTTTTAATGTTTTATTTATTACTCCTTTAAAAAATAATTATTGCCCAGTATTGGGTGCATATGCATTAAAGGGACAGTCTAGTCAAAATTAAATGTTCATGATTCAGATAGGGCATGCAATTTTAAACAAATTTCCAATTTACTTTTATCAGCAAATTTGCTTTGCTCTCTTGGTGTTCTTAGTTAAATGCTAAACCAAAGTAGGATCATATATTTATTTGAAAAAGCAGGACTGTAAGCTTAAAGGGCCACTAAACCCAAAATCTTTCTTTCATGATTCAGATAGAACATACAAATTTAAACAACATTACAATTTACTTCTATTATTTATTTTGCTTCATTTTTTAGATATCCTTATTTGAAGAAAAAGCAATGCACATGGGTGAGCCAATCACACGAGGCTTCTATGTGCAGCAACCAATCAGCAGATACTGAGCATATCTAGATATGCTTTCAGCAAAGAATATCAAGAGAATAAAACAAATTCGATAATAGAAGTAAATTAGAAAGATGTTTAAAATTGCATTCTCTTTCTAAATCATGAAAGAAAAAATGTGGGTTTCATGTCCCTTTAAGAGCCGGACAATTTTTGGTTCAGCAACTAGGTAGCGCTTGCTGATTGGTGGCTAAATGTAGAGTGCTGAACCAAAAATATAATATATAAATTGATAATAGGAGTAAAGTAGAAAGTTGCTTAAAATTGCATGATCTATCTAAATCATGAAAGAAAAAAGATTGGGGTTTAGTATCGGAAGACACAAAAAGAATGGAAAACAAGTTATGAGCCAAACTAATAAAGGGCCCGTGCATACAGATATTTGAATATAAGTGGTTTTAAACATGTTTTGTTTTGGGACCTTGATGTACCTTTGACATTACTGTTTTTAAATTATTTTTCTATATGTCTTTGTCATTCCAAGGGCTCGTTGAATGTAACACAATTACACAGCACATTTGAGTAAAATGTATACTTAGACAAGGTGTTTCACTAAAACCCTTTCAACGTTTTTTTTATATTTTATAAAATCAAATTATATAACACACAGTTTTGGGTCATTTTGCTAATTTCTGTACAACAATCAAAGCTACAGACTGATAGACCATAGAGTGTCCAAAACACTGATGTAGAAGTACAAAAATGATGAGCCATGGTTTCCTGGTTTCCCATAAAATATTAACCTCAGACTACCTTTAAAAACACACACAGACTATAACTTACCACACTGTATTCTTCAAGCAAATGCATTATGTAATTAAAATGTGGTGGTCAATATATAACTCATCCTCTATTGAAAGTAAAAGCTTACTATCTCTTTGGCAACTAGCAGCCAGCCTTGTGAAACAAGACACACTTGGTAAGTGTTTGAACAGCTGTTCACTCAGTTTCCATAAGGTAATATAACACAGTACTAGTTACTATTAAAATAAATGAGTATACTTAAGAATCTGCAGTATTATGCATAATGTTTAATAAAGGGAATCTTGTGTGATCAATAAATAATTACTTTATTAAAGTATTTATTCACATATAAGATTTGTTTATTGCAGTTTTCTTTCCATTATTTTACATAATTAAAATATAATTTGTTAGCTAGGAAAATCGAGACTATAGGGGAAAAAACAAAAAATAAACACAAAGAAAAACACAAAAAACATAACGGGCTAGATTACAAGTATTATTAGCGCGAGGATCAGTGTTCTTTACGCTCAAATTCATAATTTCATATTACAAGTAAAGCACCGTTTAAATTACCGCAAATTAGTTTGCGCGAATCGCTTCCCATATTTTCTATGGGTGGCATTGAGCAGCAATGTCCACTCGTATTACAAGTTAAAAGTAAATGCAATCACATTTAACGGTCAAACAATGTGGAGGTGTGGAGGTTTAGGGGTTAATAGTGCAGTGGGTTACTTTACGGTGAGGGTTGTGGTGGTTTAGGGGTTAATAGTGTAGTGGGTTACTTTGTGATGTGGGTGGGTGTCGTTTTAGGGGTTAATAGTGTAGTGAGGACTTTGCATTGGGCTATGCAGCGGGTTAGGGCTTATTAGAGTAGGGGGCTTATGGCGATTCAGGTTAGCACGCGAGTATAAGTGTTAGGTTTTTTCCATGTTTCTCTCTTCTTTGAAGTCTATGGCAGAGTACGTTCTTTGTGTGTGTCAGGTTAGTGAGCAAGCGAAAAAGATTTACTTTCAACTTGTAATACGTGTGCTACCCGCTGCCTGCAAAGAGCAGAAGTCGAGCGTAGTTAGCGTGCGAACGGGAGCAGTAGTTACTGCTCCACTCGCAATATAGCCCATTATGTTTATAAATACAAATATACATTGAAACTATAAAATCATGTTTTCTCTAGTACAGGTACCCAGCCAGTATTGATATAAGTGTGAATTAAAAATAAAAATACGTAATTTAAAGTGATATGAAACAGAACTCCTTTACTAAAACAAATATGCTAAATTAAAGTAAACATAAAAATAAACAAAAGAACATTTATGACATCAAGCTACATATGATTTCCTGTAAGGAATGGATACTGCACAAATGAAGTTAATAAAATAAAAATAAATCCTTTTAAAATGATAAATAACGCATATTACAATGATTTCTATTAAGTATAACCCATTGTTTAGTGCCATTTTTATTATAACAATGAAAACAACATCCATTTAAAAGGAAATATAAATGTTGCCTCCGGATTGAAAAGGTAAGTATAAGTAAAAATTTGCTTTACAGAAAAAAAACATCCAATAATGTGTCCCACAGATGACACATTTGAATGTGGTCATTTTTCAGGGATGTGCCCACAGCTACCAGATTTGAGTAAGCACACCAGCGTATCTAATTGGATATAGTAGCCTTTTTTTCTAAATCTTGTAGTTTTTTTGTTTTTTTTCTATAACTTCACACAAAGATTTTATAATAGGATATGCTAAGTCTCAGCAATCTAGTTCATGGTGTTGAGCAGCATATGACTTACAACAAGTTTAGCAAGAGTTACTCAAGACTCGAAAAACCATTGCTGATGGTTAAGGGTACCTTGAGAGGTTTCTGAACTCCACAGAGGGTATTTTGCTTTCCTTGTGGCCTACTAAGGCAGATTGTCTGGTGCTTCTAAGTTTTCTCTATGGGGGGTAGTTATCAAGCCGTCTACTTTTCTGGCTTCGCCGGCCCAATACGCCCGCCTAAGCTCGCCTACCTTCGCCGCCGCGGACCTGAAAAAATACGCCTAAGTTATCAAATAAAGCTGTCAAAAAGCCGCGGGGCGATGAGCAGCGGACTGTGACAGTTATCACTCATCCGATCTCGCTGCTCTTCGGCTTTTTCCCAGCTTTATTGCTAGCCTGTCACTAAGCACTCACACTAAACTACACTGTTCTATCCCTATACCGGCGCCCCCGGAGCCCCCGCAACTCAATAAAGTTACTAACCCCTAAACCGCCGCTCCTAGACCCCGCCACAACTCTTATAAATGTATTAACCCCTAAACCGCCGCTCCCGGACACCGCTGCCACCTACAGTATACCTAGTAACCCCTATCCTGCCCCCCTACACCGTCGCCCTCTATTATAAAGTTATTAACCCCTATCCTGCTGATCCCGCACCTCTCCGCAACTAAATAAATAGTTTAACCCCTAAACCGCCGCTCCCTGAACACGCCGCAACCTATATTAAACCTATTAACCCCTATCCTGCCCCCCCTACACCGTCGTCACCTATAATAAATTTATTAACCCCTAATCTGCCTCCCCTACACCGTCGCCCCCTATAATAAATTTATTAACCCCTATCCTGCCCCCCACTATGCCGCCGCCGCCACTGTAATAAAATTATTAACCCCTAAACCTAAGTCTAACCCTAACCCTAACGCCCCCTAACTTAAATATTAATTAAATAAATCTAAATAATATTTCTATTATTAACTAAGTTAATCCTATTTAAAACTAAATACTTACCTATAAAATAAACCCTAATATAGCTACAATATAAATAATAATTATATTCTAGCTATCTTAGGATTTATTTTTATTTTACAGGTACCTTTCAATTTATTTTAACTAGGTACAATAGCTATTACATAGTTATTAACTATTTAATAGCTTACCTAGCTAAAATAAACTGAAATTTACCTGTAAAATAAATCCTAACCTAAGTTACAATAACACCTAACACTACACTATACTTTAATAAATTATTCCTATTTAAAAATAAATACTTACCTGTAAAATAAACCCTAAGATAGCTACAATATAATTAATAATTACATTGTAGCTATCTTAGGATTTATATTTATTTTACAGGTAACTTTGTATTTATTTTAGCTATTTAATAACTACCTAGCTAAAAGAAATACAAAATTACCTGTAAAATAAATCCTAACCTAAGTTACAATTAAACCTAATACTACACTATAATTAAATAAATTAAATAAACTACCTACAAATAACTACAATTAAATACAATTACATAAACTAACTAAAGTACAAAAAATAAAAAAAAGCTAAGTTACAAAAAATAAAAAAATAAGTTACAAACATGTTAAAAATATTACAACAATTTTAAGCTACTTACACCTAATCTAAGCCCCCTAATAAAATAACAAACCCCCCCCAAAATAAAAAAATGCCCTACCCTATTCTAAATTAAATAAAGTTCAAAGCTCTTTTACCTTACCAGCCCTTAAAAGGGCCATTTGTGGGGGCATGCCCCAAAGAAAACAGCTCTTTTGCCTGTAAAAGAAAAATACAACCCCCCCCAACATTAAAACCCACCACCCACATACCCCTAATCTAACCCAAACCCCCCTTACAAAAACCTAACACTAATCCCCTGAAGATCATCCTACCTTTAGTCGTCTTCACTCAGCCAAGCCACCGATGGAACCGAAGTGGACATCCGGAGCGGAAGAAGTTAATCCTCCAAGCGGCGCTGAAGAAATCTTCCATCCGATGAAGTCATCATCCAGGCGGCGCTGAAGAAAAGTCTTCGATCCGGCCGATATCATCTTCAAAGAGGCGCTGAAGAGGTCTTCTATCCGGGCGAAGTCATCTTCCAAGCCGGGTCTTGAATCTTCCTTCCGCCGACGCGGAACCTCCTTCTTCACCGACGGACTACGACGAATGAAGGCTCCTTTAAGGGACGTCATCCAAGATGGCGTCCCCTCAATTCCGATTGGCTGATAG
Organism: Bombina bombina; assembly: GCF_027579735.1. Lineage (NCBI taxonomy): Eukaryota > Metazoa > Chordata > Amphibia > Anura > Bombinatoridae > Bombina > Bombina bombina. The sequence goes on from NC_069500.1 coordinate 1,122,735,042, forward strand.
GATTCTATCAGCCAATCGGAATTAAGGTAGGAAAATTCGGATTGGCTGATGGAATCAGCCAATCAGATTCAAGTTCAATCCGATTGGCTGATCCAATCAGCCAATCAGATTGAGCTCGCATTCTATTGGCTGATCGGAACAGCCAATAGAATGCGAGCTCAATCTGATTGGCTGATTCCATCAGCCAATCAGATTTTTCCTACCTTAATTCCGATTGGCTGATAGAATCCTATCAGCCAATCGGAATTGAGGGGACGCCATCTTGGATGACGTCCCTTAAAGGAGCCTTCATTCGTCGTAGTCCGTCGGTGAAGAAGGAGGTTCCGCTAGGTAAGCTATTAAATAGTTAATAACTATTTAATAGCTATTGTACCTAGTTAAAATAAATTGAAAGGTACCTGTAAAATAAAAATAAATCCTAAGATAGCTAGAATATAATTATTATTTATATTGTAGCTATATTAGGGTTTATTTTATAGGTAAGTATTTAGTTTTAAATAGGATTCATTTAGTTAATAAGAGTTAATTTATTTAGATTTATTTAATTAATATTTAAGTTAGGGGGGGCGTAAGGGTTAGGGTTAGACTTAGGTTTAGGGGTTAATAATTTTATTACAGTGGCGGCGGCGTAGTGGGGGGCAGGATAGGGGTTAATAAATTTATTATAGGTGGCGACGGTGTAGGGGGGGGCAGATTAGGGGTTAATAAATTTATTATAGGTGGCGACGGTGTAGGGGGGGCAGGATAGGGGTTAATACATTTAATATAGGTTGTGGCGGGTTCAGGGAGCGGCGGTTTAGGGGTTAATACATTTATTATAGTTGCGGTGGGCTCCGGGAGCAGCGGTTTAGGGGTTAATATGTATAGAGTAGCTTGCGGTGGGCTCCGGGAGCGGCTATTTAGGGGGTAATAACTTTATTTAGTTGCGGCGGTGTAGGGGGGACAGATTAGTGGTGTTTAGACTCGGGGTACATGTTAGGGTGTTAGGTGTAGACAGCTCCCATAGGAATGAATGGGATGTCTGTCAGCAGCGAACTTGTACTTTCGCTATGGTCAGACTCCCATTGATTCCTATGGGATCCGCCGCCTCCAGGGGTGGCGGTTTGAAAACCAGGTACGCTGGGCCGTAAAAGTGCCGAGCGTACCTGCTAGTTTTTTGATAACTAGCAAAAGTAGTGAGAATGTGCCGCACTTGTGTGCGGAACATCTGGAGTGACGTAAGAATCGATCTGTGTTGGACTGAGTCCGGCGGATCGAAGCTTACGTCACAAAATTCTACTTTTGCCGGTCTCGAGCCTTTGATAACTAAGGCGTATCAGCCTCGCCACAAATACGCTGTGGAATTCCAGCGTATTTGAGGTTGACGGCTTGATAACTAGGCCCCTATGTGTCTGAGGTTCTCCGATTGTACCCAATAGCAATCAAAGTCACTTTTGTGTTTTGCATTTTTGTGTTTTCCATTTTTGCCCCATGATTGCACTATGTCATCAATGCATAATTACATTTGCACTTTTTTTGTTATTTAAAGGACAGTATTAAATGCCTATGCATTAGTCTTTTATTCTGAGTAACCATCCTGATATTGACCCTTCCTGAACTTGACCTGCTGGTTCTCTGCTCTGAACTCTATTCTGTGTTGCTGCCTTTTTGACCAGATTTGCTATCTGGCCCATAGCCTGAGCTGTCCTTACCTTTGCTATATCCCTTTTGCCTATCATATGTTTGGACTGTCTTCTGTGCATGATCTTGGCATGGCTGACAACTCCCTTGAATTTCCCTGCCTGGCACATATGTCAGTTTATACCTTAGAGTATCTTCACCTCACTATACCAATTAAAATGCTGCAAGTGACTCACATCCTGAAGTGTATCCAGGGGCCCTTGGTTGGTCAGTATTACCTTACCTTGGTATATTGGTCTGCTTCTAGACTGACATTGTAATTTAGCTATGTGACACCATTGGCCACTACTATATTTACCAGGCTAAGGTGAGCACACATATGTCATGTCAACTGTGCAGCTTTAAAACATTAGCGTACCTGGAGTGCCTAATAAACTAGATACTAAGGAAAAGCACATTTTTTGTAAAGGAGCATGACAGTTCCACATCAAAAACACTTGGGAAGAGTCCGCTTCAGATCAATGGATGCTAGATGTCAGCTATAATTCAGAACTATGTCTACTCTTCTTAACTTTGTACATTCACCACACCCATTAGAGTCAATAAAATGGGACATCAGTACATATATCAGTTACAAAAATAATAGGTTATTCAAGGAAATCTAATAAAATCCCAACACACAGAGATTTTTTATTAGCCGAAAAGCATGGAATCTGGATGGTGGTCCTGGATTTAAAGACCCACAGCAATTTTGTAGTGACAAATTTAAGATTGAATCGCATCTAATACTACATGAAACTTCATATTATCCAGTCCAGTTAATGGATAATAAAGAAAATCGTCAGTTGTCTCCTTGGAAACAGTCTTTTATAATCTGGAAAGGAATTATCCATCTACACCTCAGAAGTTTTAGTACATTATGTTGTATCTGACCAATGTGTTGGAGTGTAGCTTTGCCTGGCAATAGCCTGGATTAATATGTTAGGAGAAATAGCATCAACAACATGGGCAAGATGGCAAATGTGTCCACTATAACAGTTTTTCCTAAAGAATTAGAAATGGAAAGCAAGTTTGTCTTTGATAATTGCTTTTTTGTCTCATCTCAAATACCTAGTTTGGTGGCTTCAGTGTTTCAACCTTAGCAAAGATATACACTTTACAGAACCCCTTCTGGGATCAGGCTTGGCAGCAAATTATCAAGGGTAGTATGCACAGGGAACATCGAGTAACATAGAATTTTGGTATTGCCCTCAGTCATATTGAAGGTGATACCACTAACTCAAAATCAGTAAGGACATAGACATCGGTATCCTACACATTAGTTCAAGGAGGGAAAAGAAGTTCAGTAGTCTTCAATACAGTCATAAGACAAGAGGAGAGAGGCGCCAAAACATAAAACAGTATCGTTGATCTGACTGGATGGAAGTTCCCCACACAATGAGACTTTCCCCCGTGGTAACGGATACTTACAAGCGGAGCGGCACAGATAGCGTGCCTCTAAACACGGATCGGGACTGTTCTTAGTCGCCCCCAGACAGACACGCCTCGACTGCTCAACGTCATCCAGGGAACTCCAATCAAATCAGCAGTTCAAGTGATTCCGTGTGAATTGGAACAGCAAATTCGCCGCTATGGGTATTTGAACAGGATTCAGCGTCTTGCATAGAGAAGATTCTCTCTTAGTAAAAAAGCAGTGGTTATGAATGGTAAAGGCACAGGACAAGTCAGGTATATAAAAGTCTGTATTTAATATCAAAAAACAACAGCAACGCGTTTCTTGGCTGTTCCAATTCACACGGAATCACTTGAACTGCTGATTTGATTGGAGTTCCCTAGATGACGTTGAGCAGTCGAGGCGTGTCTGTCGGGCGACTCAGAACAGTCCCGATCCGTGTTTAGAGGCACGCTATCTGTGCTGCTCCGCTTGTGAGTATCCGTTACTACGGGGGAAAGTCTCATTGTGTGGGGAACTTCCATCCAGTCAGATTAACAATACTGTTTTATGTTTTGGCGCCTCTCTCCTCTTGTCTTATTACAGCTCTGAATCCATCCGGATTATTATTGGGAGTGCTGCCAGCAAGTTTTGCTTCACATCACTACAGTCGACGTCTCAACACTAGCGCACCCTCTGAGGACTTGCTAATCCTTTATTTTCAATACAGTCACTCTGTTTTCTTCGTGCTCTGAAATTTGCAAATATAATCTACAAAGCAGATTACCTGAGCAGATTGCCAATTTATCAAATTTTTCACTTTTACAGGGATATTTTTATTAAGATAACAGAGAAGTGGCAGTATCTAGATAAAGATCTTATTGTGTTCAAATGCAATCATAAGGTGCTTCAGATTTACATATGGCTACACCTCACTGACGAGGCCCAATGAAGGCCAAAACAATCATCTGGGGTTGCTGTGTTCCTTGTTCAAAGAGGAATTGACTGGTATTTCGGTGCTGGGCTGACCGTAATAGGCGGGATCAGACTGATATGCTACAGGAAAGTTCTACTCTGTTAAAAGCATTACTGGGCTAAAAGAATTTTGGGGGGTTTGTAACTCTTTAAGCCCACAAACCTACCCACTGCAGTCTATATGTGTGGTCTACTGCCATAATGTGTAAATTTTGCAATTCTATTAAAAATCTTAAAGGGACAGTCAAGTCCAAAAAAAAAAACTTTCAGGTTTCAAATAGGGCATGTAATTTTAAACAACTTTCCAATTTACTTTTATCACCAATTTTGCTTTGTTCTCTTGATATTCTTAGTTGAAAGCTAAACCTAGAAGGTTCATATGCTAATTTCTTAGACCTTGAAGGCCGCCTCTAATCTAAATGCATTTTGATAGTTTTTCACCACTAGAGGGCATTAGTTCACGCGTTTCATATAGATAACATTGAGCTCATGCACGTGAATTTACCATGAAGACAGCTCTGATTGGCTAAAATGCAAGTCTGTCAAAAGAACTGAAATAAGGGGGCAGTCTGCTGAGGCTTAGATACAAGGTAATTACAGAGGTATAACGTGTATAATTATAACTGTGTTGGTTATGCAAAACTGGGGAATTGTTAATTAAGGTATTATCTATCTTTTAAAACAACAACAAATTTGGTGTTGACTGTCCTCCCCCTTTTTTTATTAAGATGGATTGCCTAAATTCTGATCAGTATGTCATATCCAGCAGAGTTCTTCAACCTAAGGGTCGCGACCCAGCAGCATTGGGTCAGAGGCTACTTTTTGCTACTCCTCCACTTTTGCAGTGTAGATAGGCCCCTCTGGGTGACTGTTTACAAGCATTTATTTAAATCAATGAATGTTAAAGGGACAGTAAACGTTACACACTTCTTTTAAAAAGAGTAAACTATTGCCTTAAAGGGACATTATACACTCATTTTTTCTTTGCATAAATGTTTTGTAGATTATCTATTTATATAGCCCATAAAGTTTTTTTAAAATGTATAGTTTTGCTTATTTTTAAATAACATTGCTCTGATTTTCAGACTCCTAACCAAGCCCCAAAGTTTTATGAGAATACCGTCAGATACCTACTCCAGCTTGCTCCTGTTTATGTAAAGGGTCTTTTCATATGCAAAAGAAGGGGGAGGGGGTGTCTTATTTCCTCCTTGCAGTGGGCTTTCCAGCTACCTTTTCAACAGAGCTAAACTGAGAGCTTCTAAGTAAGTTTTTAAACTGTTTTATACTGGATTTTTATATCAGTATCTGTGCATCTTATTCTTTATAGTAGTGTCTATTACATGCAGTTAAAATCAGTGTATACTGTCCCTTTAAAATAATAATTCTAGGGGGCGGAGTCAACTGCCGAGCTGAATGGCAGCACTTTTCAGAGGCTCTGTAAAAATAATTAAATGAAGCCAGATAATTGAATCTAATTTGGCATAAATTTAAGTCATTTAGCTCACAAAATAGAGGGGATACAAGCCACAACCACCCTACCACCAATACAAATTATATAAGGATCATATTGGAGAAGCAAGAAGAGCAGCTGCGGTACAACGCATAACGCCAGTAAGACCAGCACAGCCAACTTTACTTACAACTACCCGCTCACTCTAACTTTGCTGCCGGAGCGACATCTGACACCGGGAGACCACTTTGTGCCCCGGAGGAGCGGGGCTCCACTCCGAGGCCGCCGCCGCGGCTCGGAATCTAACCAGAGGCGGTGCAGATCTGAAGACACAGGCCCACGCAGAACGGAACACAAGACAGGGTGAGAGCCTGGTACGGGTGATCTGAGGCTAGGCTACTCACCCGTAGACGACTGACAAGCTGATCCGGAGGTGTCCGAGCCTGAAGCTGAACGGACAAGCTGTGATATTCGGAGCGGAGAGCAGTGGCGCGAAAAGCCGCCATCTTGGCTACAACCTGACAGGCCTAACACATACTGCGGAGCTCCCGGGAACATCTGACTCGCCTCAATCAGTAACCAGTGAGGAGGTGAGTGGAGACTGGGGAGAGGTGCAGCCATCCATACCGGAGGACCTTTGAGTAAGTCCATAAAGCATACACAACGTGGACAATTGTAATTCTGGGGGAAAAGTAATTCAACCCATATCAAAAACACAAAACAAATAACGGCATAGATTGGACTTGGGGCACCAGAGTCAATACACATAAAGGCCACATTAGCAACCGAGATATAGCAGCTACTATAATCATCTATACCTTGGCAAGGACCACTGCTGCAAAAACTAACACACTTTTGCAAACCCCTATAAAGGAGACTATCTAAGAACCTTAGAGTAAAAGATCACTGCTAAAGGGGTCTAATAAATCTCTAATCTAAAATGTAAGCAACCCCTCACATTATACTGGGAAAGAAGATACTTTAGCGATATACAGAAGCACACTAGGGCCATTATCAATATGATATAGAAACATAATTTTGGCCTCTTGTTAGCTGTAATTTTTTATCTACTGCCTGCCTGAATAGCCATATCAGTAGAAACACTAGGTTACCTCATAAATCACTGGTGTTTCCACAATATATTATCTATAAGTTAACCGAACATCTATCTCAGATATACCTCTTCATCTACAAGATGTCCTCTAAAAGATCAGCTAAGGGGGAGAAACCAATTAAACCATCAGCCATGTCAACATTTTTTAAAGCCTCTCAAACCAGTAAACAACCCCCAGACACAGAGGGGGATGAAGAATCTGACACTGACTCTCATCAGTTGACACATGACAACAGTCCACTAACAAAAGCTGACCTCAAAAACCTAGGCCTAGATTTGGAGTTCGGCGGTAGCCGTCAAAACCAGCGTTAGAGGCTCCTAACGCTGGTTTTGGCCGCCCGCTGGTATTTGGAGTCAGTGATTAAAGGGTCTAACGCTCACTTTACAGCCGCGACTTTTCCATACCGCAGATCCCCCTACGCCATTTGCGTAGCCTATATTTTCAATGGGATCTTTCTAACGCTGGTATTTAGAGTCGTTTCTGAAGTGAGCGTTAGAGCTCTAACGACAAGATTCCAGCCGCCTGAAAATAGCAGGAGTTAAGAGCTTTCTGGCTAACGCCGGTTTATAAAGCTCTTAACTACTGTACCCTAAAGTACACTAACACCCATAAACTACCTATGTACCCCTAAACCGAGGTCCCCCCACATCGCCGCCACTCGATTAAAATTTTTAACCCCTAATCTGCCGACCGCCACCTACGTTATATTTATGTACCCCTAATCTGCTGCCCCTAACCCCGCCGACCCCTGTATTATATTTATTCACCCCTAACCTGCCCCCCACAACGTCGCCGCCAGCTACTTACAATAATTAACCCCTAATCTTCCGACCGCAAAGCGCCGCCACCTACGTTATCCTTATGTACCCCTAATCTGCTGCCCTAACACCGCCGACCCCTATATTATATTTATTAACCCCTAATCTGCCCCCCTCAACGTCGCCGACACCTACCTACACTTATTAACCCCTAATCTGCCGAGCGGACCTGAGCGCTACTATAATAAAGTTATTAACCCCTAATCCGCCTCACTAACCCTATCATAAATAGTATTAACCCCTAATCTGCCCTCCCTAACATCGCCGACACCTACCTTCAATTATTAACCCCTAATCTGACGACCGGAGCTCACCGCTATTCTAATAAATGGATTAACCCCTAAAGCTAAGTCTAACCCTAACACTAACACCCCCCTAAGTTAAATATAATTTTTATCTAACGAAATAAATTAACTCTTATTAAATAACTTATTCCTATTTAAAGCTAAATACTTACCTGTAAAATAAATCCTAATATAGCTACAATATAAATTATAATTATATTATAGCTATTTTAGGATTAATATTTATTTTACAGGCAACTTGGTAATTATTTTAACCAGGTACAATAGCTATTAAATAGTTAAGAACTATTTAATAGTTACCTAGTTAAAATAATAACAAATTTACCTGTAAAATAAATCCTAACCTAAGTTATAATTAAACCTAACACTACACTATCAATAAAATAATTAAATAAACTACCTACAATTACCTACAATTAACCTAACACTACACTATCAATAAATTAATTAAACACAATTCCTACAAATAAATACAATTAAATAAACTAGCTAAAGTACAAAAAATAAAAAAGAACTAAGTTACAGAAAATAAAAAAATATTTACAAACATAAGAAAAATATTACAACAATTTTAAACTAATTACACCTACTCTAAGCCCCCTAATAAAATAACAAAGCCCCCCAAAATAAAAAATTCCCTACCCTATTCTAAATTAAAAAAGTTACAAGCTCTTTTACCTTACCAGCCCTGAACAGGGCCCTTTGCGGGGCATGCCCCAAGAATTTCAGCTCTTTTGCCTGTAAAAAAAAACATACAATACCCCCCCCCAACATTACAACCCACCACCCACATACCCCTAATCTAACCCAAACCCCCCTTAAATAAACCTAACACTAATCCCCTGAAGATCTTCCTACCTTGTCTTCACCATCCAGGTATCACCGATCCGTCCTGGCTCCAAGATCTTCATCCAACCCAAGCGGGGGTTGGCGATCCATAATCCGGTGCTCCAAAGTCTTCCTCCTATCCGGCAAGAAGAGGACATCCGGACCGGCAAACATCTTCTCCAAGCGGCATCTTCGATCTTCTTCCATCCGGTGCGGAGCGGGTCCATCTTGAAGCAGGCGACGCGGATCCATCCTCTTCTTCCGATGTCTCCCGACTAATGACGGTTCCTTTAAGGGACGTCATCCAAGATGGCGTCCCTCGAATTCCGATTGGCTGATAGGATTCTATCAGCCAATCGGAATTAAGGTAGGAATTTTCTGATTGGCTGATGGAATCAGCCAATCATAATCAAGTTCAATCCGATTGGCCGATCCCATCAGCCAATCAGATTGAGCTCGCATTCTATTGGCTGATCGGAACAGCCAATAGAATGCGAGCTCAATCTGATTGGCTGATTGGATCAGCCAATCGGATTGAACTTGATTCTGATTGGCTGAAGATCTTGGAGCCAGGACGGATCGGTGATACCTGGATGGTGAAGACAAGGTAGGAAGATCTTCAGGGGATTAGTGTTAGGTTTATTTAAGGGGGGTTTGGGTTAGATTAGGGGTATGTGGGTGGTGGGTTGTAATGTTGGGGGGGGGTATTGTATGTTTTTTTTTACAGGCAAAAGAGCTGAAATTCTTGGGGCATGCCCCGCAAAGGGCCCTGTTCAGGGCTGGTAAGGTAAAAGAGCTTGTAACTTTTTTAATTTAGAATAGGGTAGGGAATTTTTTATTTTGGGGGGCTTTGTTATTTTATTAGGGGGCTTAGAGTAGGTGTAATTAGTTTAAAATTGTTGTAATATTTTTCTTATGTTTGTAAATATTTTTTTATTTTCTGTAACTTAGTTCTTTTTTATTTTTTGTACTTTAGCTAGTTTATTTAATTGTATTTATTTGTAGGAATTGTGTTTAATTAATTTATTGATAGTGTAGTGTTAGGTTAATTGTAGGTAATTGTAGGTAGTTTATTTAATTATTTTATTGATAGTGTAGTGTTAGGTTTAATTATAACTTAGGTTAGGATTTATTTTACAGGTAAATTTGTTATTATTTTAACTAGGTAACTATTAAATAGTTCTTAACTATTTAATAGCTATTGTACCTGGTTAAAATAATTACAAAGTTGCCTGTAAAATAAATATTAATCCTAAAATAGCTATAATATAATTATAATTTATATTGTAGCTATATTAGGATTTATTTTACAGGTAAGTATTTAGCTTTAAATAGGAATAAGTTATTTAATAAGAGTTAATTTATTTCGTTAGATAAAAATTATATTTAACTTAGGGGGGTGTTAGTGTTAGGGTTAGACTTAGCTTTAGGGGTTAATCCATTTATTAGAATAGCGGTGAGCTCCGATCGGAAGTTTAGGGGTTAATAATTGAAGGTAGGTGTCGGCGATGTTAGGGAGGGCAGATTAGGGGTTAATACTATTTATGATAGGGTTAGTGAGGCGGATTAGGGGTTAATAACTTTATTATAGTAGCGCTCAGGTCCGCTCGGCAGATTAGGGGTTAATAAGTGTAGGTAGGTGTCGGCGACGTTGTGGGGGGCAGATTAGGGGTTAATAAATATAACATAGGGGTCGGCGATGTTAGGGCAGCAGATTAGGGGTACATAGGGATAACGTAGGTGGCGGCGTTTTACGGAGCGGCAGATTAGGGGTTAAAAGTGTAATGCAGGGGTCAGCGATAGCGGGGGCGGCAGATTAGGGGTTAATAAGTGTAAGGGTAGGGGTGTTTAGACTCGGGGTACATGTTAGAGTGTTAGGTGCAGACGTAGGAAGTGTTTCCCCATAGGAAACAATGGGGCTGCGTTAGGAGCTGAACGCTGCTTTTTTGCAGGTGTTAGGTTTTTTTTCAGCTCAAACAGTCCCATTGTTTCCTATGGGAGAATCGTGCACGAGCACGTTTTTGAGGCCGACCGCGTCCGTAAGCAACTCTGGTATCGAGAGTTGCATTTGCGGTAAAAATGCTCTACGCTCCTTTTTTGGAGCCTAACGCAGCATTTGTTTTAACTCTCGATACCAGAGTTAAATTTATGGTGCGGCCAGAAAAAAGCCCGCGGAGCGTTAACAGCCCTTTTACCGCCGAACTCCAAATCTAGGCCCTAGTGTCCAAAAAGGACATTGCTGATAACTTTGAGAAATTATGGGAAAAAATTGATTCCATACACTCATCCGTGACCAGCAGTCTTTCTGAAATCAAATCTGACCTGTTTGAGATGGGTAACAGAATTGAGACATTAGAAGACCAAAAGGATGCCATGGTGGATCAAGTGGATGAAATGGAGCAAACCATATCTACACAACAACAACTACTAGAGGACTTCCAAGATAAAATTGAAGATTTGGAGAATAGGAGCAGGAGAAATAACATCCGCCTCAAAGGAGTCCCTGAAGAAATCACTCCTACGGAAATCCCTGCATACCTCACCCAGCTCTTCACTCAAATCACTAACTCTCCAGCGGACTATGTCTTTCATATTGAGAGAGCACATAGAGCGTTAAAACCTAAACCCAAACCAGGCCTACCGCCGAGAGACATTATAATCAAATTAACGTTTTTTCCAGATAAAGACAAAATTCTACAAGCTGCAAGAAAGCACCCAACCTTCAAATATCAAGGGAATGTTATCCAATTCTACCAAGACCTTAGTGTGAGAACACTGCAGCGGAGAGGGACCTTACGTCCGCTTACCACTATACTTAGAAAACATCAGATACAATATAGATGGGGATTTCCATTTGCCCTATACATACTAAAAGACTCTAAGACGATCACACTAAAAGATCCAGAGGACATTCCAGAGATCTGCAAGATTCTAGACCTAGAAATCCCTAATATTCCAGCTTCAACAACAAGCCCAACAAAAAGCAAAGACCCAGGCAGGCAGCCAGAACTATCTAAATGGCAAAAGATCAGCCATAAGAAACAGAAAATCAAGGAAACAAGAGGCAAAACCTCCTAGAAGACCTAATCAAAGATCATAACTACAAAAATATATGTTAGACACCCCCTGCAAGGGGAAATTGCAAAGAAGAATGACTAGGAGAACTAAAGAGTGATGAAAGTCTAACCCGCCTCAAGAATATATAGAAAAGAGACTTTACCTGCTCTGTCCCTAGATGGGGACACTACGACGGGACTCGATTTTTTGAAAGTTCTTTTAGAGTTCTGTTTACAAAGGCCGTATAATGTGGTGAAGATTGATCTTCCCCCAGTATAATAGACTTTTCTGTGTTTATTTTTCATGATACTTCATAAATTACTAACTAAAGGTCCTACTGTTGAGGACTATAAAATGCTGTTTATTCTGTATTCAATAATGTTTTCTCTTTTTGACTCCCCTCCCTCCCCCAGTGACGACACATCAGAGACCACTAAATGCAATCCTGATTTCCGGCAAGTAATTCAGCTAAGTATCCAGCCCAGTGATCCTCAGGTAAAAAAATTCCTTTTACAACATCCACACATAGACACAACACTATGAACCCTAAAATAAAAATATTATCCCACAATGTGAGGGGGTTAAACACTGACGTTAAAAGAAGAATTGCGATGACGCAATACACATCCCTTCAAGCTAACATACTGTTCCTCCAGGAAACTCACTTACTTAAAGATAACATTCCCAAATATTGGGCAAAACACTTTAATACCCACTATCATTCCACGACAACATCTAAAAAAAGAGGCACATCCATCCTGATACATTCATCACTCAATTTTACTACAGAAACCATAATAACAGACACTGACGGAAGATACCTGATTGTCAAAGGTAGAATACTAGATTCAGAAATTACACTATGCAATGTATACGCACCAAATGAGAATCAACACAAATTGTTTCATCACATATCATATTTACTCACACAATGGTCACATACTAAAATATTCTTAGCCGGGGATTTCAATGTCACTATGTCACATATTCATCCCACCAACATCAAATCATTGACCAACAAACAAGCTAGACACAATCATATTGTTAAATCAATTAAAGACAATCTACATCCCCACTCTTTGATAGAGACATGGCATACCCTGTATGGTCAGACAGACGATACCACGTTCTACTCAGCAGCACACAAAACCTATGTCAGACTTGACTATATATATGTGAGTCAGATTTTACAACCTCTTCTAGATAGTTCTCAGATACACACCTGTGTGTGGTCTGACCACTCCATAATCACTCTACAAATTAATGGCATAAGTGACCCAGGTAGAAGCAGAACTTGGACTTTTGACTCATCTTATATTAAAAAACCCCAAATACATGACAAAGTATTACAACAATTAACTGAATACTGGCACATAAACACAGACACCTCAACTAACCCAGGGATTACTTGGGCAGCACATAAGGCGGTCATGAGGGGGATTCTAATTAAAGAAAAAGCAAGACAGGTTCGGAAATATAGACAACAAGTACAACAACTTCACGTAGAGATTGAGGGATTAGAAAGGCACCACAAACATAACAAAAATAAAGCCAACCTAAAGCTACTTCAAACTAAAAGATCTGCCCTAGCTTCACTACTCCACACACAAGCCACTAGAGCCATTCACAAAATCCAGGCACAATACTTTATATTCGTGAACAAACCGGACAGATACATGGCACACAAAATCAGAGAGAGATGTAGGGCCTCCACGATTCCGCTAATAGAGACACTAAATAACACTACGACCTCACATCCGCAAGAAATTGTAGATACTTTTGCAATGTATTATGGAGAATTATATAACGGGAAAAAAGTTATATATAATAAAGAGACAGAAACACTCACCTCAAAATTCTTCTCCCAAACCCTATTACCGAATATAACCATAGAACAAAAGGAAACAATTAACGCACCTATCTCCACTATAGAAATACTAGGGGCCATCAAAGATCTTAAAACTGGAAAGGCGGCAGGACCAGATGGCTTCCCAGCCGAATACTACAAACTATTTAAAAACTCACTAGTCCCACATCTGGTGAAATTCTGTAATTACATGATGGAAGGAGGAGAGATCCCCCCAGAATTACTAGCTGCTAAGATAGTTGTAATCCCCAAACCAGGAAGAGACCATAAAAAATGCCAGAACTACCGCCCAATTTCTCTCTATAAATCAGGATCTTAAAATATTTACAAAAGTAATAGCAAACCACCTTAAACACATCATTCCCCACTTGGTTCATCCAGACCAGGTGGGATTTATCAAGGACAGGGAAGCCCCAGACAACATCCGAAAAGTTACTAACCTGATACAATTCTTAGGAGAGACACGGACGCCTTCTCTGCTCCTATCTTTGGATGCGGAGAAGGCGTTTGACAGAATAGACTGGAACTATATGTTCTCGGTACTACATCACATGGGTTTTGAGGGGGCATTCATAAAAGCCTTAAAAGTTATATACTCTTGCCCAGAGGCTCAGGTCTCGTCAACAGGATATAAGTCAAAACCCTTCCCAATTTGTAATGGCACCAGACAGGGATGTCCCTTATCCCCATTGCTTTTTGCACTCTGTATAGAACCACTAGCAGTCACGATTCGCTCACAAACCGATATATCAGGGGTCAAGATAAACACATCAGAATACAAATTATCTCTCTTTGCTGACGATATTTTATTAACTTTGACGAATCCATTAATATCTTTACCCAATCTCTATCAATTAATAAAGAACTTCTCAATTATTTCGGGATTTAAAATCAATCCAGATAAATGTGAAGCTTTGCCCATTGCGATATCCCAACAGACTCAGACATTATTAGAAACACAATTTAATTTTAAATGGATGAGACACACACTAAAATACCTGGGAATACAGCTCCCAACTTGCTCCACACAACTATACAAAGTAAATTACACCCCATTATTCAGACAAATAAAACGGGACCTGATAAAATGGAAGAGCTTTAATTTCTCATGGCTGGGTAGAATAGCGGCGGTGAAAATGAATGCTATGCCTCGAATACTATACTTATTTAGAACCCTTCCTATAAAAATAAATAAAACGGATTTAGAAACAATGCAAAAAGAAATTTCAATATTTATTAGAGGAGATAAAACGAACAGGGTAGCAAAGTCCGTTTTAACCAGACATAAGTCGTTAGGGGGCATTGGAGCTCCAAACCTAATGGACTACTACAATGCAGCCAGACTAGCTCAGGACTCACTACTCTTGAAAAGGTCGAAGGAAATTATATGGCCCACACTCGAAGCGAAAATAGGGGGTTGGGATGAGACAGATTCAATTATCTGGGACCCTAGGAAGGCACAAGGGGATGGGAAAACACCCAAACCTTACACCACCAACCTCACTATAAAGACCTGGAAGACAGCGAGAATAAAATATAAACTCTTACAACAGTACTCCCTATCAATACCGCTTAGACACATAATATCAGAGGAACTCTGGGATCAGCTTAAAAAATGGGAAAATAAGGGCTTGTACAGAGTAGCAGACTACCTAACAGGAAGAAACATAATGACATTTAATCAATTGCAGACAAAGATAGACCCACTGAAGCTACACTGGTATATGTATCTACAGATACACTCAGCCTTACAAACATATCTAAAACACCCTAGAGAAGAGACCACCACACCAATAGAAATCTTCTGTAAAACGGAGGACCGTAACAAACATACTATATCTTTACTATATGTGTCTATACAGGCCAACCACAATACCTCCAAGACTATGATTATGCTGGCATGGGAACAGGAACTACTTATTTGCAAAAACATAAAAGAATGGGAATCACTGTTCCAGAATGCTGAGAAAGGGTTGATTAGTGTAGATCTTAAGGAAAATGTTAACAAAACTATCTATCGGTGGTACTTGACCCCGACAAGAACGGCCCATATGTACCCACAGGGCAGCAGGCTATGTTATAGAGGCTGTGGAGAAATAGGGACATATAGACACATGTGGTGGGACTGTAGAGAAGTGCAAGGGATATGGAACAGACTATCTAGCTTCCTGAGCCAGATCCTAGATGAGAATATCAGTCTCACGATTCAACAGGCTATATTACACGAACATATCGGGAAATATAATAAACATATAAATACATTCTGTAGGATCCTATGCACGATCACAAGGATATGCATTGCCAAATACTGGAAGACTGGAGTTCCAACTTGGACAGAGATATACAACAAAATCCATCATACATATACCATGTACGAGTTAGCGTCACACACACTAGATAACAAAGAAACAGTCCAAACAGTATGGTATTACTGGATAAGCAAAGGTTCCTCAACCCCATGAGATAGCTGGAGAAAAGAGATCTAAGTGGCCATCAAACTACAGACAAACTAAACTCATTGATATACATATAATATAGACTAAGGAAGGATGTGTCGTCACCCCCCCCCCCTACCCTCACCTCTGATGTCCCCCTTTCAATTTTTTAATTTTCAATTCCAAGTTCCCCATCCCTATGTTTATTAGATAATGTATTTTAAGATATGGGATATTTCTGGGTACATGAGATCACCCTTAATTAAAAAAGTTTCAGCAGGATGTATGTATGTAGAGTAATATAGATACAAGAAGTAAGAAGAACCATCAATTTGGAGGATGCAGTTTAAAGAGAATGGCAATGTATAGTTTAAATGATGATAATCTCCTGTCGAATCTACGATATCACTGCTCATGTATGGACAAAACTGTAAAGTGAAGATATTTATATAACCAGTAGACAATACATTGTTATTAATACCTGTACAGACTAGCTATCTGAAACTTATGTGACTCTGTAAGCATGTAACAAAATATATCCCAATTTAGAGGACAACAGAAGAAAAGACAATTAATGTTATATTATTTTATTTATGTATTCTTGTTCTTCAAAAAAAAAAAAATATAAAACAATAAAAACTATTTAAACATAAAATAATAATTCTATCTAATAATGCAGAGTATTTTTTTTAACAAGCTTTATTAAGGTAGATTCAGAAGTATACAATAAAGTCACATTATACATCTTTGTGTGCCGTTTGCAAACGGCATGCACATAAAGGAAGCATTATTCAGCTTATTGTGACTAAAGTTTAAAAAAAAAGTTTAAAACTGAAAAGAGTCTTTATAACTGTGCTTCTGAAGAACCGCGGGGTCCCCCAAAGTAGGAGGAATCCAGGTCCTCCCGAGTATAGAAAGCTTGGCAATTTTTTAAAACATTTACATTATGAAAGTTTGAACTTGTACTTGTAACTTGTTACAAAAAGAACACTTAGAAAAAGAAAGTGAAAAAGTAACATTTTATTTTTTATTTTTAACTTACCAAATCATAGATCCTCTGTCCGCCCACAAATCCGATGCATTTTTTCTAATTCTTCCATCATGGCCCCTGCAGCCAACAGTAGAACGAACATCCGTCTTCATAGAGCTTGACAGCGTGCGTTCCCTTATCAGGGATAGGCACGGACCAAGGCTGTGGTGGACATATTCCAAAGTACAGATGTTATTGAAGTACACCAAGCTACATTTCAAATGAAAAACATCAAAAAACACTCTCTTTACAGAGAGGGTAGTGGATACATGGTGGAATAGCCATCCAGCAGAAGTGGTAGAGACAGTGAAGTAGTTTAAACATGCATGGGATAGGCATAAGGTTATGCTTGATATAAGGCCAGGGACTAATGAAAGTATTCAGAAAATTGGGCAGACTAGATAGGCCGAATGGTTCCTGTCTGTCGACATATTCTATGTTTCTATAAGTCAGGAGAGCGACACTTTGCTGTCAAATGGGCTGCACGTTGGATGCCCCTGGTCTAGTTCCACAAGTACAAATTAGTCATCTAATCAAACAAGTTTAAAAAAACATTTAAATAAAGACTGATTGTGGTATTATCTTTTATTTTTTTTGTTATATTGAGAGTCTGCAACTCCTGACCATACCCACCCACCTTGATGTTAATTGCATGATCATCATGGTTGGTTACTTACTTGGTTACGTAAGGTTTGTCAGAGTAGGCAGCAGTCTTCTACACACAGACACTAGCACCACGCTGCCGCACAGATCAAGGAATTGGGACGTATCACGACTCACGGTTAGTTGACTGCAGGCAGCTTGCTTCTTCCCTCACTTTCCCGCTACTAAGCGTGGTGCCGCTTGGGTCAAGGAAGAGTGACCGGCATTCATCTGTCCTACTCCTCCCTCCCCTCCGTAACATGGGTAGCGGACACTGCAAGGGCCAGTCACGGACACCAGTGTCCGTGTACGGACACCTTGCCTATCCCTGTCCCTTATGTATTGCACATGCGCAGTGCCGGCTGCTATATACTCAGTGAATCTCAGTGCTTCATACAATGAGATTCCCTGATTAAGAGTGCAAGGTGAGTCACGATAAACACTATTAACCCCCAAACAAAATCTACTACAAAATTTTATTTACATAAATGTTGCTTTGCAACACATGCTATTCATTATTTTAATATATTAAACACTATTTAATTTGGAATTAAAATGATTGGGAATAGTTAAATGTATGCCATATAAAATATATTATTTTAGATCAAGCTTGAAAATCAAATATCTCATAGGCTCATTTTTGTTTTAAAATGTATAATGTATAATTAGTATTGTTATTACCGATTCCAATATTTTCTTTACTACCTATATTAATTTATATTGTTTGTTGTAGTCTGTGGGGTATTATTGGTCTAGCTAGCACTGAAACAAACTGCAGTATAGAAGCAGTGAATTGCAATGCAGAGAGCATTATGATCCACTACTTACTATTTTCCTCATGCCTCACTACCTGCCTGCTCAACCCTATCCCTTTCCATCTAATACCCTCCCTGACAATCCTTTCAATCCTCACTCCTGTTCTTACTCACATCTTCAACCTATCTCTCTCTATCGGTTCATTCCCATCTTCTTTCAAACATCCCACTCCCATACTCAAAAACCCTCCCTTGACCCTAATTCTCCTGAAAGCTACCGTCCCCTTATCACTGCTTCCTCTAACATCAAAACTCCTCAAAAAACTAGTTTACAATCGCCTAACCCACTTCCTGTCCACCAACTCTTTACTTGACCCCCTGCAATCTGGATTCTGCACCAAACACTCAACTGAGACTGCCCTTACCAAGGTTACTAACGATCTTCTTTCTGCTAAAAGTAACGGCCACTACTCTATACTTATCTTACTTGACCTCTCAGCTGCCTTCGACACAGTTGACCACCCCCTCCTCCTACAGACCCTTAACTCTTTTGGCCTTTGTGACACCGCTCTTTCTTGGATTCAATCTTATCTTTCTCACAGGCCTTTTTCTGTGTAATTTGCTGGTGACTCCTCTTCTCCAATCCCTCTGTCTGTTGGAGTACCTCAAGTATCTGTTCTGGGTCCTCTACTCTTCTCCATTTATACTTCTTCACTGGGTAAACTTATCAACAGTTACGGCTTCAAATACCACCTCTATGCTGATGACACCCAGATCTACCTCTCCACCTCTGCTCTCTCTCCCTCTGTCCTTTCTTATGTCAGCAACTGCTTCTCTGGTATTTCTTCCTGGATGGCCTCTCACCACCTAAAGATTAACATGTTCAAGCTCTTTCTAATCCCCCCCCCCCCCAAGCTCTATGTTGACTTCTGACTTTTCTATCCCTGTCGATGGCATCACCATCTCCCCATTTCCCCAAGTCTGCTTCCTTGGAGTTACACTTGACTCAAATCTATCCTTCATCCCCCACATCCAATCGCTTTCCTCATCCTGCCGCAACCACCAATGCAATATTTGCAAGATTCGTCCTTTTCTGAGCGCTAACACCACAAAGCAAATAATGCACTCCCTTGTTATTTCCCGACTTGACTACTGCAATAACCTACTTACTGGCCTTCCTCTTTCCCGCCTCTCCCCCCTTCAATCCATCCTAAATGACTCTGCCAGGCTAATCCACCTTTACCATCGCTCCGTATCTACTGCACCTCTCTGCGAGTCCCTTCATTGGCTCCCAATTCACAGCAGAATCAAATTCAAAATTCTCAACCTAACATACAAAGCTCTCACTAACGCCGTTCCCCACTATAAATTATATCAACAAGTATACTCCAGCCCGCCCACTAAGATCCAACAATGACCTGCTTCTTGCATCTTCGACTATCACCTCTTCCCATGCTAGACTGCAAGACTTCTGTCATGCAGCACCTACCCTCTGGAGCACTCTCCCTCGTGCTGTCAGGTTTTGCCCTAATCTTTCTTCCTTTAAATACTCCCTGAAGAATTTTTTGTTCAGAGAAGCCTACCACCCATCTCAGTAATAAATTAATTTTCACCTACTTAACATTTCTCTCATCTAACTCTGCATTAACATCTTTCTCAATCTTGCAGTCCTCACCTCCTGTTTCTAAACCCCCGCCCCTACCCTTCTAGATTGTAAGTTTCCACAGTAAAAGGGCCCTTAATTCCTCCTGTATGTGTTTGTAAAAATGTGTCTTATCTCTTACAAGTTTGATATCATTGTTTTGTTTAAATGAATTGTACCCAAGTTCGATATCACTGCGGAATATGTTGGCGCTTCATAAATAAAATATAATAATAATAAATCATGTGTTACGCATGCGATGGTGAAGACGGATTGCTCGGTCCTACTGTGGATATGGGCTTTGTGTCTGATTTTGATTGACAGCCCGCTCTGCAGCACTCAGAGAGAAAAAAAATCAACAGCTTTGTGGGCGACTAGTGAAGCCCAGCAATGGTAAGTTTTGAATAAAATGTATAACACTTCTTCAGCGTATATGCACTGCATTGCTTGATATAATTTACATCTTAAAGTGAAAGTCAATCCTAACATTTTTGAAACGCTAGGATTGACTATTGAAACAAATAAAGGGGACTTTCATTCATGCACAAAGCTCCTTTATTTGTTTCAAGTGATCGCTGTTCTGAGTTGCTAAGGAAGCCCACAGCAGATCGCTGTTTTGCTAGAGAGGTGACATTTTCACCTCTTAGCCAATAGCCGTGCAGTAAATCCGGCTTGGCACCCATGGGAGCCGGATTTCCTGCACGCTATTTGCTAAGAGGTGAAAACGTCACCTCTTAGCAAAATACATTTCTGCCGTGGGCTGCCTGAACAGCTAAGAACGGCGATCGCTTGAAACAAATAAAGGAGCTTTCTGCATGAAGTATGTTATACTTCATGAATGAAAGTCCCCTTTATTTATTTCAATAGTCAATCCTAGTGTTTCAGAAACGCTATGATTGACTTTCTCTTTAAGGATAAACTTTATATTTGACAGCAAAAATATGTAACAGTTACTGTACCTTTAAGCAACTTTGTCTGTTTAGACATATATTTGCATTTCATACATACATGGTTGCAAACTAATTTTAAATTGAATGAAAAAAATATGTCTTGGATAGTAAAAATAATATTTTAAGGTTGACTCTACTGTACTTTAGACTTAAACTATCATAGTAGACACTTAGGCCCCAATTCTAAAAAAATTGCGGGTCAAGATGTGGGAATTCTATAAAAAAGGGGCGGTCTCTGTGAGTGGTGAGATGTCTCCCATACAAATAATAAGCGCTCTCTGCTAAGTAACAATTTGCAATGGATGGCAAAGTACAGAGAGGAAAAAATTATGTGTTTTAAAACTTGAATATTACACTTAATACAAATCAAATTGTGCTGCTTTAAGTGCACTGTACCTTAAAGGGATAATGAACCAAAACATTTTCTTTTGTGATTCAGATAGAGGATTCAATTTTAAACAACTTTCTAATTTACTCCTATTATCTTTATTTGAAAAAGCAGGAATGTAAAGCTTATGTGCCGGCCCATCTTTGGTTCAGCATCTGGCTAGCGCTTGCTGATTGGTGGCTAAATGCAGTTAGTTTTCAACAAAGAATACTAAGAGAACAAAGCAATTTGATGAGAAAAGTAAATTGGAAAGTTGTCTAAAATTGCATGCCAACTTTAGCCACCAAAAACTGCCTAGTGCCATTTCTAATCCCTTGAAGGCCACCTCTTATCGCAGTGCATTTGGACAGTTTTTTACAGCTAGACAGCGCTAGTTGGCTAGTGTGCCATATAAATAACATTGTGCTAACTCCTGTAGATTTACCTATGAACAAGCACTGACTGACTAAAATGCAAGTCTGTCAAAAGAACTGAAATAAGGGGGCAGTCTGCAGAGGCTTAGATACAAGGTAATCACAGAGGTAAAAAGTATATTAATATAACTGTGTTGGTTATGCAAAACTAGGGGAATGGGTAATAAAGGGATTATCTATCTTTTTAAACAATAAAAATTCTGGAGTAGACTGTCCCTTTCACTAAGTGCTATATGGCTGCCTAAATTACTGTTAGTATAGTAAAAGTTTTTTAGAGGTGGCAGATGAGCTAAGGAGCAGCGGTCTTACGATCGCTGCTTCTTAACTTTTGTTTGCAGGCGAACCTGAAGGTTCATGCAAAAACAGCTGCATTTGCAGCATCTTAAATCGGCTCCTATATGTTTACTCCTGGCTTGTGATATTTTTTTCTTTAACAATTGTTTATGGGGTATTCTATATGTTTACTCCTGGCCTGCGACAATGTTTTCTTTACTAATGCATGTATTAAAATGCAAGTGTTTAGTTCTTCATATTTGTCAGAGACTTACCTGAACGATCCCGTGATGAGCTTCACGTGCAGGTCTGTCACCTGCTGTGGCTGCTGCTCTCCCCTAGGTTTTACGTGTCTGTGCACTATGCTAATTAAAAGTGCCCATAACCTAATTACAGGAACTCGCATCTAAATGGCTACAGGTTTAGGAGTTCCTTAATAAAACCACTCGGTCCATCACTCTGGGCCGATGGGTATCCTGTATCTGCTGAGTCTCCTGTGCTTGCGGTACCAGGGGCAGCTTACCTGAATCCTACTGTAACTGCTGCACCTACCTAATATCCTGTGGCAGCCTCACCAATAGTACCCGCTGGGTATCCTGTATCTGCTGAATCTCCTGTGCTTGCGGTGCCAGGGCCAGCTTACCTGAATCCTACTGTAACTGCTGTACCTACCTAATATCCTGTGGCAGCCTCACCAATAGTACCTGCTGGGTATCCTGTGCCTGCTGAATCTCCTGTAAGTTCTGTACCAGGGGCAGCTTACCTGAATCCATCTGTACCCGCTGCACCTACCTAATATCCTGTGGCAGCCTCACCAATAGTACCCGATGGGTATCCTGTGCCTGCTGAGTCTCCTGTGCTTGCGGTACCAGGGGCAGCTTACCTGAATCCTACTGTAACTGCTGCACCTACCTAATATCCTGTGGCAGCCTCACTAATAGTACCCGCTGGGTATCCTGTGTCTGCTGAGTCTCCTGTAAGTGCTGTACCAGGGGCAGCTTACCTGAATCCTACTGTACCCGCTGCACCTACCTAATATCCTGTGGCAGCGTCACCAATAGTACCCGCTGGGTATCCTGTGCCTGCTGAATCTCCTGTAAGTTCTGTACCAGGGGCAGCTTACCTGAATCCATCTGTACCCGCTGCACCTTCCTAATATCCCATGGCAGCCTCCCAAATAGTACCCGCTGGGTATCCTGTGCCTGCTGAGTCTCCTGTGCTTGCTGTACCAGTGGCAGCTTACCTGAATCCTGCTGTACTCACTGCACCTTCTTAATATCCCGTGGCAGCCTCACCAATAGTACCCGCTGAGTATCCTGTGCCTGCTGAGTCTCCTGTAAGTGCTGTACCAGGGGCAGCTTGCCTGAATTCTAGTGCATCTATCTGGTATCCTATGCCAGCCTGTCCGCCTATACCTACTGGACATTGCTCCTACCTTTCCACTTGGTACCTAGTTGCTGGACTGATCTCACTGTGCCTGACCTTTGGCCTGTTTCTAGGCTCTGCTCTTGTTTGCCCCCATGGTACCTAGTTGCTGGACTGATCTCACGGTGCCTGACCTTTGGCCTGTTTCTGGGCTCTGCTCTTGTTTGCCCCCATGGTACCTAGTTGCTGGACTGATCTCACGGTGCCTGACCTTTGGCCTGTTTCTGGGCTCTGCTCTTGTTTGCCCCCATGGTACCTAGTTGCTGGACTGATCTCACGGTGCCTGACCTTTGGCCTGTTTCTGGGCTCTACTCTTGTTTGCCCCCATGGTACCTAGTTGCTGGACTGATCTCACGGTGCCTGACCGTTGGCCTGTTTCTGGGCTCTGCTCTTGTTTGCCCCCATGGTACCTAGTTGCTGGACTGATCTCATGGTGCCTGACCTTTGGCCTGTTTCTGGGCTCTGCTCTTGTTTGCCCCCATGGTACCTAGTTGCTGGACTGATCTCACGGTGCCTGACCTTTGGCCTGTTTCTGGGCTCTGCTCTTGTTTGACATGAACCCCAATTTTTTTCTTTCTTAATTCAGATAGAACATGTAATTTTAAAAATCTTTCTAATTTACTTCTATTATCAAATTGTATTTGTTTTCTTCTTATATTTTGTTGAAAAAAATCTTGCCCATATCTGTGGCGCAGTATGGTAGTTATTTTATATCAACAATATACATTTGAATCATAGCGAATTTAAGCCGATTGCGGCTCTTTAACACACCCCTTTACTGCAAATTTAACTAGACATGTTCATAATATCATATCCAGGTTTTCTGTATCTGTGCAATCTTATTCCCTTGCCTGATCATTGAACACTGTACCGACTTTGCTGGCCCCTCATAAGTTAGATAGGAGGCTTATCCTCCTATTAGAGATGAATCTTAAAAGTTCTAGACATCCCCAAATGAGTAATTTTGACCTTTATTAAGTGACAACTGTATTATCCACTCACATAACATTTTAGTGTCTCTTTCCCAACCCACCGCAGGGCTAGTTTTAGTCATTAATGGTGTACACTCCCTACCCACATCTGTGTTTTCATGTACCTTTTGCCACTTATAGTATTAGGATCCATCTAACACACAGATCCATCTAACTCACAGTTTTATGTAAGCGCGATACATATCGCACTGAAACAGACACAAGTAAAACATTACTATCTATGGACCTCATTTAAATTATATTAGTTCCTTTACACCGACACATTATTGTAGACATAGATGTAAATGTAGGTTTAATGACTTTCTCAAAATATGTTAATAAACCGCTTGTAGCTGCTATATAAGTGGGAATTTATAGAGATGTTCCAATATATGACAAAATCGTGTTGGTTCTTTTGCATCCCTGATAGATGATGTAACTTGCTTTTAGAAATTTTGATGAAATAATTTCCTCCGATAATAGTAATTTTAATGCGATTTTTAGCAACATGTATAACTGTACATTTTCATGCAAAGTTTTAGATACAGCCATACTATTGGGGCTGTTTTTATACTATAAGATTGTGTATGTATAATTTCACCATTTTATTTATGTGTATATGTCAATATAACATTTGATGCGTTATTGGTTGTATATAGGATAGAAATACAATCAGTGTGTCTAACAACAGTAGGTGTGCCCGATCTGGTAGTTATTTTATATCAACAATATACATTTGAATCATAGCGAATTTAAGTCGATTGCGGCTCTTTAACACACCCCTTTACTGCAAATTTAAAGCTTTGAGGTGCGGCTCACCATAAGTACTGCATTGGTTAATATTACATTACTCACACAACCACTGAGGTGTGTTTCATTGTAAGCACCTCATTGGCTAGGTGACGCAAATGGAACTCCCAGTATTTGGACACACCTACATACATGCGCGGTGTGCATTTGAGGACGCCGTACTGAATGTTATAAGTTCGTGTTTTTTTTGTGTTTTTAATATACACTTATGCACCTGAGGAAACGGTCACGTACAGACCGAGAAACGTTGTGCCATTAAAGTCTTATTCATTTTAAGATTGTAGCCACGAACTTTCATTTTCATTACCATTGGTAATATTCGATTTTGCCATCACATCATCCACTTTTAATTAGCCTTGCTGTTTGACTCCTATCCGGAGAGCACGGACCGTATCTGTATATCCTGATCTGAGTGGACCTGAAGTCTGTCCCTTTGGAACACAGTCTGCAGCCGAGACCATCAGCTGAGCCACCATAATCGGCAAAGACGAGGAGAATCTTACTACCACAGTGGAGTGGGAGTTAGCTGGACGACTCTGAGGGTCCAGGAGGCACTTGTGACACTTTTTAAGTGTCTTATATCCTGTGAGTATATGGTATTACTTGCTCTGCGTGTCCCATCCCACTGGTAACCGCACTATGTTGGCGCCTACTTTTATCTCTTTTTCCTGTTCTAAACAGCTCCGTCCAGGTTGAAGGGAGGGTCATTATCTACGGAAGGGGGAAGGAAGGAAGAGGGGGTGATAATGCAGGGTTAAAGGAAAAGTTAGAGATAAGGGGCTAAAGTTTACCTAAGCATCGGTCATATATCCTCCTATGAAGTATGTTAATGTCAGTCTCATTTTTTCCAAATGTGGAGCATCCTTTCATGTATTTCCACTGTGCCATTTCTAAGGTAGTGATATCGCTCCAACTGCAGGAGCACATCCACTTGCCTTTCCCATTCCTGAAAGGTGGGGACCTTTGCTGTCTTCCAATATCTAGGGATCAAAATGTTTGCGCTGCTTAACATTGTCAATAACAGTTTATGTTTCGCCATTTCTTTGAATCGTGGGAGATCTGCAAAAAAGTAGTATTTTGGGGTCCCTAGGGACTCTGATTTCCAGGATCTTGCATATGTGTGTTATGATATCTGTCCAAAACTGGTGTAGTCTTGTGTATTCCCACCATATATGTAGTATGGTGCCCTCATCTGCACAGCCCCTCCAGCACCTACCCAAGGAGGATGGGTATATAATTTTAAGTCTGCTCGGTGTAAGGTACCACCTAGTGAGATATTTGAGATTGGTCTCCTGGACCCGCGCCGAGACGGAGGCAGATTTGTTGTTAGCGAATATCCTTTTCCAAACACTCAGTGTCTGTTCTAGCTTTAGATCCTTTCCCCATGCCCTTGTGTATGTCGGGAGGTGTTCTGTATCATGTATCTGTAGCTTCTTGTACAAGATGGCTATCAAGTGTGGATGCGGGTGTTTTGCTATGCAAAGCTTTTCAAAGTCGGTCAGTTGTCTCAGTAAGGATTCCCTTTGTCTGTGGGTGTTGATGAAGTGGCTTATCTGGGCATGTACTAGCCAATTCAAGAGGACGTCTGTTTCTAAGATATCTTCCCATTTTTTTAACTTGTGTTGGTCTGTCAGGTGGAATATTGTGTTCTGTTCCGCTGCTTGTTCAGTTTGCGGATGCTTCCTCAGCGTGCTCAGAGGCAGGTCTGGGTTCCCCATATATGGTGTCATTGGAGATACTAAAGTGGTTATATGCGTGGAGGTGTGTATGACCTTGTACCAAACAACAAAGAATTCCTTTAGGAGAGGGTATCTCTCCATTATGTGGGGTCTATTTTTTTTTTATAACCACGTTATATATCCAGAATTGCTTGCGTGCAAGATAGCCCTGTCCATCTGTACCCAGTGCTTTTTGGAATCATTAGCACACCATTCCACAAGTCTCTGTAGCATGATAGCTTGTCTGTAAGTTTGTATATTAGGGACACCCAGCCCCCCCTCATCTTTTGGCAAATACAAGGTCTGTTTATTAATTCTCGGTTTTATGCCGCTCCAAATAAATGTCTCTAGTGTGTTTTGAAGTTTTGTAATGAAGTCTGGTGGCAGTGGTACCGGGAATGTTTGTAAAATATAGAGAATTCGGGGTAGCACGTTCATTTTTATCACACTTATTCTGCCCAACCACGACAAATTTTTGTTCTTCCAGTTAGAGAGATCACAGACAAGTGCTCTCTCCAACTGTTTGTAATTGGCCTCAATCACTATGCCCGGGTCTGCCGACAGGAACACCCCTAAGTATTTCATTCTATCTTTCTGCTTTCTTAACGGGCATGTTAACATTAACTGGGACAATTTTTCCTCCGGTAGTGATATGTTTAGGACTTCTGATTTATTGATATTTAATAAGAAATTGGAGTGAACTCCATATTCCTGTATTATTTTAAAAGCCTGCGGGAGAGACGTTTCAGACTTTGTAAGCATTAACAGAATGTCATCCGCATACATTGCCAATTTGTGTTCTGTGTTACCTATTTTAATACCCGCAACTCGAGTGTTCGCACGAATCATGAGGGCCAGGATTTCTATGGAAATTGCAAATAGGATCAGAGAAAGGGGGCAGCCCTGTCTAGTGCCGTTTGTAATTGTAAAACTCTCGGACAGAAGACCATTAACCTTAATTTTAGCTGTTGGTTTGGTATAGAGAGAAAAGATCATCTCTATGAACGCACTGCTAAAGCCCAATTTCGACAGAGCGACCCGCAAGAAAGACCAGTTCACCCTGTAGAAAGCTTTTTCTGCGTCTGTGGATGTCAGTGTCAGTGGTATCCCATTTTCCCTTGCGTAAGATACAATCTGTATCACCTTGAGGGTGTTATCCCTTGCCTCTCGGCCCGGGACAAAACCCACCTGATCCGGGTCTATTAATTTCGGAGAATTTTATTTATGCGTGTAGCCAGTATTTTCGCGTATATTTTTATATCGGAATTAAGCAGGGAAATCGGGCGTAGGTTTTTGGGCCTATCTAGCGTCTTGCCTTGGGAGAACTGTGATATGTGCTTCTAGCTGATTTTGTGAGAGCCCCCCTTCTTCCAGGAGTGCATTATATGTGTCTGCTAAGTGTGGGATTAGTAGAGCTGAGAATTTTTTATAATAGGCAATACTATTGCCATAGATATTTCATTGTGTGTAATATGTGCCTCTAATTGTTTTGCTTCCTCTGCACTAACCTGTGGAGTTTCCAGGTCCTCTAAATAACTGTCCAGCTCCCTCCCCGCGTCTCTATCATGTGTGGCGTTATCATATATTGGGGTACTCATTTTTAAGTTATACAGTGAGGAGTAGTATAGTCTTAGTGTTTCTGCAATGCCCTTACTGTCCTCATGCTGTTTCCCTTGCCTGTCAACTATGTTTGGGATATATGACCTGTATTGTTTGCACTTTAAAGCCCTTGCCAGGAGTGCCCCTGGTTTATTACCAAATTCAAAGTATTGCTGTTTAAGGTGTAGTGCTTTTGTTTGTGCCTCTTTAAGTTGCAAAGCCTGAAGCTCTCCTCTTACTTGTGTTAAGGAATTTAATGCAGTGTCTAAAGTTGTGTCTTTTTTATGTTCAGTTTTCCAATAAGCAATTTGTGCTTTTAGTGGGTTATAGCATTGCCTATATACTAATCAATACCCCTCTTATGACAGCTTTATGAGCTTCCCAAATTAGTGAGGGTTTGGAGTGTTCCACCTTGTTTATTCTGAAATACTCCTCTAATTCCTTCTCTAACTCTAACACAGTTATTGCGTTATTCAGCAGATTCTCATCTAAACGCCATATGTATGGCATCAATGGTTTCTCAGGCCATTCAAAATCGCATACCACTGGGGCATGATCTGACCAGGTAATTGGTAGAATGTAGTCTAATCTAGAGTACGAGTGATGGGGATGTGAATAAAAAGTATAGTCCAAGACCCGCCATGTGTCACGTAGCATGAGTTGCTGCAATTGCGTGTTTATAGATTTCAGGGCCTTACCGGGCATGCTGGAGGAGCAGCCAGACGTGTCAACATTTGGGTCCAGTAGGGTATTGAAGTCCCCCCCCATAATTACTGCACCTTTGCCAATTTCTAGTATCTTTTGTACAATCTTTCTCAGTGTGGCGTGTTGCTGTTGGTTAGGTAAGTATACGTTTTCTAGGGTTACATACCTGTTGTACAGCAGACCTACAACCAAAAGGTACCTCCCTTCCCCATCTCTCTCTACATGCGTTGGGTGGAACTGTATAGAACCCTTAATAAGAATTCCCACCCCCCTTGTCTTGGACGTCCCTGAGGCCAGAAACACGTTTTGATATCTAGAATTGAGCGATTTCGGCTCCCTCCCTTTTTTTAAAAGAGTTTCTTGTATAAATAATATATCACCTTCTTGTCTGTGCATATCACTAAAAGTCAAAAAACTCTTTTTAGGGCTATTTAGTCCCCTTGCATTTATGGTGATGAGGCGCAATTTGTGCGAGCGCAGCTGTATCCCTTGGGCTGTCATATCTCTACGCTAGATGGGAGGTGGGTTGGGATAAAAGGTATTTTAGTAGAATAGTGGGTGAGTCTCAGTGAAGGTAGCGGGATAGGTTGTGTGTTCCACCGAAGTACTATGGTGGTGACCTCAACCTGTACTGCTTCGCCTGTCAGATACGACAGGGTGCGCGTCTAACAAAGAAACTGTCACAGTAAGTGACCAGTATCAAAAGTGGTGTTGGGGAATGTTATCCCTTACCTCCAGACCGACATTCTGATACTTGTTTGGTATATATGATGTGTGTTTGCCTTAAGTAGGTGTGCAACTTTTCTGTTAGTGTATGTATACGGAGCCTCCATATGTATAACTATTAATCTGGCGTCCATGTCTCTTGAGGAGTTTGGGCCTTAGTGCCCTGTGTCTGCATGCCCCCTCCACGTATATATGTCGTCTAGTGCATAGCGTTCTATGTGATCCCTGGGGTTGTGTTGCATCTAGTGTATATCATATGGTTTTTTCTGCATGCCTGTTTATTTTAGGGGAGCAGGTATAATCTATATGTGATTACCCGTAAGCGAAAAACATGTTCACAGTGTTTCATGTCATGTCAGGTGCAAAACATCAAGCAATATCATACACAAAACATTTAACAGATAATGACAATCCAGCCCATTTCCCCTAATTGTGCTGTTATCCTTTAAAGTGTGCCCGAATCTGTAAGGTTCCTGTGACCCCTATGCCATATCTCACATCTATATGTTCTTTGACCTAACAGCCCTATATGGCCTCTCAGTCATCTTGTAATGTCCCTGGGTTTTACCAAGGTGCGTGCTCTTTTCTAACTATGCAGACATGTATTTGAGGGGGCCAAAGTCTATCATATCTAAAATAGAGGTTGCTTAATAGACTAACAGGGCAGACTATATTACAGTACTGTACTATAATTGTATATGTTGGGTGTGTACTATTGTTTCCGCTTTAAGGGATGATTACCTGTATAAACCAAAGTGGTCCCCGCACACAATTGTAATCTAATAATAAAACAGTTTAACATTGAACAAACATGAGATGCAACTATACAACCATAATAACTTTACCCATCCATTGAAGGACTGTCCAATGTTTCTTTTTTTTTTTTCATATTCTTTTGTGTCCAAGTCCACACTGCCAGTCCTCAAAACTTTTAAAGTCCACCAATTGCAAATCCTGCGTGCTTCTAGGCCTCCTTATGTGTTTCTTCTCTTCTTCGCGAGGGATTTTCCGGTGCATTGTGCTTATCCAGTTGGAGTTGATCTCTAGGCGGGGTGATCTGGATCTGCAATGTCTCGCAGAAGCATTCCAGGTTATCTAGCCCTCTGTATGTTGCAGATTTATCTCCTTTTGTAGCGGTTATGCTTACCGGGAACCCCCACCTATACGGTATACCCTGTGATCTCAACACCAAGGTGATAAACTGTAGTTCTCTCTGTATCTGAAGTGTGGTGGGACTCAAGTCCGCATATATTTGTATAGGTATCCCTGCGTGCGTAAATTGGGGCTTCTGCCTTGCATGTCATAGCATTTCTTCTTTTTCTTGGTGGTTCAGAAATTTTATTATAATGTCCCTTGGCGGGGCTTTAGGTGATGACTTGGCTCTGAGGGCTCTATGAGCCCTTTCCATTACTACATCTGGGGAAGTATTGGTGCCTTTGATTGTCCTGAAAAGGTCCTGCAGGTAACCATGCAGGGCACTAGGGAGGACACTCTCCGGGACCCCCCTGACACGGAGGTTATTTCTGCGGCCTCTATTATCAAGGTCTTTCACTTTTTCAAGTAAGTTTTGTATAGTCTCTTCCTGGTTATACATTAACTGCGATAAGTGCTGCACATCCTGAGTTGTAATGTTATGGTTTTCTTCCAATACCACTACCCTGTTGTCGACCCGTTTTAAGTCCCTTTTCATGTCTTGAAACATGCTGCGCATATCTGCCATTGCTGACTTTATATCTTCTTTTGATGCTAGCAGTTTTAGATCTTCTCTTGTAATTTCCATGGATTGCGTGGGTTGCAGCGGGGT
Organism: Bombina bombina; assembly: GCF_027579735.1. Lineage (NCBI taxonomy): Eukaryota > Metazoa > Chordata > Amphibia > Anura > Bombinatoridae > Bombina > Bombina bombina. The sequence goes on from NC_069500.1 coordinate 1,122,766,795, forward strand.
CTCAGGGTTCACTTCTTGTGCCTCCATTAGTGCCTGAGCTTCTTGTGAGTTATTTGCTGTTATGTGTGGTGTTTTCTCTGATGTTTTCAGGTAATGATTAATTGTTTTTGATTTGGGGTGAGTATCTGGCTTTACTGTTTTTTTGGCTGGCATTACCCCTTTTACAGCTGGTATAATATTCTACCGTCAATTATCTGCCTGTATGTAATAGGGTTTATTGATACCCCTGCTAAATATTATTCAATGGGATGGGGCCTCTTGTGATTAAATTTTTTTTTTTTGTTTGTCTCCTCTCTGTCCTGTCAATATAAACAATGTCCCAGGTTTTATGTATTCCCTCACACCCTTTTGGATATGGAGGGTTATAGTGCCCCAACTAGGTATGCTGTTGGTACCTGCTTTAGTGTTGTGCTCTGCGGTCTGCCACTTGTGCCTTCTGTCTCTACAGTTACCGTTCCTGTGCGTCCACTATTTAGTATGTGGGCTTCTCTATTGCTCTATTCTGATGCAAACTGTGTTGTCCGCAATGAGCTTCTGTTCCCTGTCTGCCTGGAGATTTATCCCTGCTCAAGACTATCTAGAATCTCTGCTAGGTCTCAGACCGGATGAACTGCGGGCTACCGCTTATAGCCTGCGTGCCTCCGGTGCTAATTATGTTGCGCTTTATGTCAGAGACACTCTTGTCCCTTGTCTGTGTGACCTTTCTTTTGTACTTGTGAGCGCCGCAAGTGTCTGATTCTTCTGCAGTTCAGGCCGTGTTGGTCTTTCCGGAGCGCAATGCGCTGATGGCCCTGTCCGTGATGCAGATGCTACTGCAGTTAAGTATCTATAAGAGCTCCGTGACACCCACTTAGGTATGAAATTCTTTTATGGTATATCTGCATAAGTTTTATTTCTTATTTTGCCGGTCTGGAGGATCAGGGCAACTAATAGTTACATTGTATCTAGCTTAGGGTTTATTTTTATTTTACAGGCAAGTTTGTATTTATTTTAACTAGGTAGAATAGTTACTAAATAGTTATTAACTATTTAATAACTACCTAGTTAAAATAAAGACAAATTTACCTGTAAAATAAAACCTAACCTAAATTACACTAACACCTAACACTACACTATAATTAAATTAATTCCCTAAATTAAATACAATTAAATAAAATTATCTAAAGTACAAAAAACCCCCACTAAATTACAGAAAATAATAAACAAATTACAAGATTTTTAAACTAATTACACCTAATCTAATCCCCCTAACAAAATAAAAAAGACCCCCCAAAATAAAAAAAAACCCTACCCTACACTAAATTACAAACGGAGCATTGCCCCAAAGTAATCAGCTCTTTTACCTGTAAAAAATATTACAAATCCCCCCCCAACATTAAAACCCACCACCGACACAACCAACCCTACTCTAAAACCCACCCAATACCCCCTTAAAAAAAACTAACACTAACCCCTTGAAGATCACCTTACCGGGAGAAGTCTTCATCCAACCGGGCCGATGTCCTCAACGAAACCGGGAGAAGTCTTCATCCAAGCCGGGCGAAGTGGTCCTCCAGACGGGCAGAAGTCTTCATCCAGACGGCATCCTCTATCTTCATCCATCCGGCACGGAGCGGGTTGATCTTCAAGACAGCCGGCGCGGAGCATCCTCTTCCAACGAAGTCTTCTTACTAAATGACGGTTCCTTTAAGTGACGTCATCCAAGATAGCGTCCCTTCAATTCCGATTGGCATAGAATTCTATCAGCCAATCAGAATTAAGGTAGAAAAAATCCTATTGGCTGATGCAATCAGCCAATAGGATTGAAGTTCAATCCCATTGGCTGATCCAATCAGCCAATAGGATTGAGCTGGCATTATATTGGCTGTTCCATCAGCCAATAGGATTTTTTCTACCTTAATTCCGATTGGCTGATAGAATTCTATCAGCCAATCAGAATTGAAGGGACGCCATCTTGGATGACGTCACTTAAAGGAACCGTCATTTAGTAAGAAGACTTCGTTGGAAGAGGATGCTCTGCGCCGGATGTCTTGAAGATGGACCCGCGCCGGATGGATGAAGATAGAAGATGCTGTCTGGATGAAGACTTCTGCCGTCTGGAGGACCACTTCGCCTGGCTTGGATGAAGACTTCTCCCGGCTTCGTTGAGGACTTCGGCCCGGTTGGATGAAGACTTCTCCCGGTAAGGTGATCTTCAAGGGGTTAGTGTTAGGTTTTTTTAAGGGGGTATTGGGTGGGTTTTAGAGTAGGGTTGGTTGTGTGGGTGGTGGGTTTTAATGTTGGGGGGGATTTGTAATTTTTTTCACAGGTAAAAGAGATGATTACTTTGGGGCAATGCCCTGCAAAAGGCCCTTTTAAGGGCTATTTGTAATTTAGTATAGGGTAGGGCTTTTTTATTTTGGGGGGGGCTTTTTTTATTTTGTTAGGGGGATTAGATTAGGTGTAGTTAGTTTATAAAATCTTGTAATTTGTTTATTATTTTCTGTAATTTAGTGGGGGGGGGGTTGTACTTTAGATAACTTTATTTAATTGTATTTCATTTAGGGAATTAATTTAATTATAGTGTAGTGTTAGGTGTTAGTGTAATTTAGGTTAGATTTTATTTTACAGGTAAATGTGTCTTTATTTTAACTAGGTAGTTATTAAATAGTTAATAACTATTACTAACTATTCTATCTAGTTAAAATAAATACAAACTTGCATGTAAAATAAAAATAAACCCTAAGCTAGCTACAATGTAACTATTAGTTATATTGTTGCTAGCTTAGGGTTTATTTTATAGGTAAGTATTTAGTTTTAAATAGGAATAATTTAGTTAATGATAGTTATTTTTATTTAGATTTATTTAAATTATATTTAATTTAGGGGGTGTTAGGGTTAGACTTAGATTTAGGGGTTAATAACTTTAATATAGTGGCGGCGACGTTGGGGGCGGCAGATTAGGGGTTAATAAATGTAGGTAGGTGTCGGCGATGTTAGGGACGGCAGATTAGGGGTTAATAATATTTAACTAGCGTTTGCAATGCAGGAGTGCGGCGGTTTAGGGGTTAATATATTTATTATAGTGGCGGCGATGTCCGGTTTGGCAGATTAGAGGTTAAAAAAATTATTTTAGTGTTTGAGATGTGGGGGGGCCTCGGTTTAGGGGTTAATAGGTAGTTTATGGGTGTTAGTGTACTTTTTAGCACTTTAGTTAAGAGTTTTATGCTACAGCGTTGTAGTGTAAAACTCTTAACTACTGACTTTAAAATTCGGTACCAGTATTGACAGGAGAGGGTCTACCGCTCACTTTTTGTCAGACTCATAATACCAGCGCTATGCAAGTCCCATTGAAAAAAAGAGGATATGCAATTTACATAAGTGGATTTGCGGTATTTCCAAGTCTGGCCAAAAAAGTGAGCGGTACACCTGTACCTACAAGACTCGTAATACCAGCGGGCATTTAAAAGCAGCGTTAGGACCGGCCAACGCTGCTTTTTAAGCCTAACGCACAACTAGCCGAAAGTGAGGTTGGTCCTCTAATTTTATGTGTAATACAGGTATTTGTTAGGTCATTATTTTTGTGTTTCAAATTCTTACTTTGTTCGTTGTGATACATGTTTATGTCATTTGATTGGCAAGTCTGTGTAACTGCATTTTTGATTTATGAGTGCAATGTTGTAAGAATTTCCTGTAACAGTTTGCATATTTATGTCATTAAAAAAAACAATAACAAAAATCAGAAACATAGGCCTAGATTTGGAGTTTGGCGTTAGCCGTGAAAACTAGCGTTAGAGGCTCCTAACGCTGGTTTTAGGCTAACTCCGGTATTTGGAGTCACTCAAAATAGGGTCTAACGCTCACTTTTCAGCCGCGACTTTTCCATACCGCAGATCCCCTTACGTCAATTGCGTATCCTATCTTTTCAATGGGATCATTCTAACTCCGGTATTTAGAGTCGTGTCTGAAGTGAGCGTTAGAAATCTAACGACAAAACTCCAGCCGCAGGAAAAAAGTCAGTAGTTAAGAGCTTTTTGGGCTAACGCCGGTTCATAAAGCTCTTAACTACTGTACTCTAAAGTACACTAACACCCATAAACTACCTATGTACCCCTAAACCGAGGTCCCCCCACATCGCCGCAACTCGATTTATTTTTTTTAACCCCTAATCTGCCGACCGCAAAGCGCCGCCAGCTAAATTATCCCTATGTACCCCTAATCTGCTGCCCCTAACACCGCCGACCCCTGTATTATATTTATTAACCCCTAACCTGCCCCCCACAACGTCGCCGCCAGCTACCTACAATAATTAACCCCTAATCTGCCGACCGCAAAGCGCCGCCACCTACATTATAGCTATGTACCCCTAATCTGCTGCCCCTAACACCGCCGACCCCTATATTATATTTATTAACCCCTAATCTGCCGCCCTCAACGTCGCCTCCACCTGCCTACACTTATTAATAAAAAAATATTTACAAACATAAGAAAAATATTAAAACAATTTTAAACTAATTACACCTACTCTAAGCCCCCTAATAAAATAACAAAGACCCCCAAAATAAAAAATGCCCTACCCTATTCTAAATTACTAAAGTTACCTTACCAGCCCTGAACAGGGCCCTTTGCGGGGCATGCCCCAAAAAGTTCAGCTCTTTTTCCTGTAAAAAAAACATACAATACCCCCCACCAACATTACAACCCACCACCCACATTCCCCTAATCTAACCCAAACCCAAATACATTTATTAGAATAGCGGTGAGCTCCGGTCGGCAGATTAGGGGTTAATAATTGAAGTTAGGTGTCGGCGATGTTAGGGAGGGCAGATTAGGGGTTAATACTATTTATTATAGGGTTAGTGAGGCGGATTAGGGGTTAATAACTTTATAATAATAGCGGTGCGGTCCGCTCGGCAGATTAGGGGTTAATAAGTGTAGTTAGGTGGAGGCGACGTTGTGGGGGGCAGATTAGGGGTTAATAAATATAATATAGGGGTCGGCGGTGTTAGGGGCAGCAGATTAGGGGTACATAAGGATAATGTAAGTAGCGGCGGTTTACGGAGCGGCAGATTAGGGGTTAAAAATAAAATGCAGGTGTCAGCGATAGCGGGGGCGGCAGATTATGGGTTAATAAGTGTAAGGTTAGGGGTGTTTAGACTCGGGGTACATGTTAGAGTGTTAGGTGCAGACGTAGGAAGTGTTTCCCCATAGCAAACAATGGGGCTGCGTTAAGAGCTGAACGCGGCTTTTTTGCAGGTGTTAGGTTTTTTTTCAGCTCAAACAGCCCCATTGTTTTCTATGGGGGAATCGTGCACGAGCACGTTTTTGAGGCTGGCCGCTTGCGTAAGCAACTCTGGTATCGAGAGTTGAAGCTGCGTTAAAAATGCTCTACGCTCCTTTTTTGGAGCCTTTATGTGGACTCTCAATACCAGAGTTATTTTTATGGTGCGGCCAGAAAAAAGCCGGCGTTAGTTTTTCGGGTCGTTACCGACAAAACTCCAAATCTAGCCGATAATTTGCTAATAATATATTGAGCACATGCAACAAAACAATTGCAGAAAAACACATTCATTTATTTTACACCGACCCAGTATATTAATTTATTGCAAAACAGCACACTGTTCCTTTAATAGTGTGTGTTGTGCTGTGTATTGACTGACATGGTACCAAGACAATAGACCATCTAGTTTTCAGTCTAAAAAAGGTTTTTCTCTCATCCTAGCTTCAAGATGTTGGGACAGAACCAAAAGTCCTACAAGACAAAGACAACAGTGTTTTTTCCCCCCTCAGAAAATGTTTTGCTGCCATATGTATGAATAAGGTCCTGAGGCTTTCCACTAGTGTTTAAAAGAACAGCCTTGTCAATGTATAGAAGTTTACAGGAACATGTGATATAAGTGCTGGAACATTTCTTTGGCAGTGATTTTCTCTCATTGACAACTTACTTTATGTATGAGCCTGATCAGGTTTTCCTACAGCAGCATTTCTAAATTGGCAGCATATAGTTTAGTGTCAGCTAATCCTTGCTCTATATAATGGAGCCTATGAGTTATCTTGACAAATAATCTGCACATGCTATATAACTGCAACATCCTGGCAGCAAACAAGCACTTCTTTTTATAAAAAGGTTCTCTGATTAATTGCCACCTGTGGTACATATTCATGCTTTAAAGGGAGTGTATGGTACTGTACTGTAAAATAGTTTTTCCAATTAATGTTAGAACCTGCAGTCATAAGGGGTGTAAAGCCTGCTGAAGGGGTTGATAAATCGACCTCATAATAGGTGTTACTATTTCATCTGTAAGTCATTATCTAAATAAGCATTTAATTTGTCTCGCTTTGATGAAACACTTCCTTTATTCAGAGGTGACACCTTTCTCATAAAAAATACAGACCATACAAATAAGCATAAACAATTATACACAGAGACGTAACTAGAACTTACTGGCAAAGTCTGTGGCAGGGCCCCCTCATTTAAAGAACACCTCTTCCAAAGCATAGCTAATGATCAATATATACTAAAGTGAATAAATATATATTTATATATATATAAAACGGTACAAGGATGGACAAGTGCACAAGAAGGCACTCCTAGCGTAATGTGTCTTTGACTTAAAAACATATACAGACAAGAGGCAATTATGCACTCACTTGGTTTAACCTCATCCACTATGAGGTATATATCCAGCTCTGGAGTACAGATGATATCTGTTATGGGTGCTCCTTCCTGGGAAAAAGTTTCCTTTGTGTTTCCACTGTATGGAGTTGTTTGTAAGGAGGAAATGTGCAAAAAGTAGATTAAAATTTAACACTTTATTGATTAGACAAACACAACATTGAACTAAAGTCGGGTTAAGGAATAGGGTATGTCGCATCCAATCCTTGTAATCATATAAGACCCAACAATAAGTTAAAATCAAAATACAATGAAGGGCCAGGTAGCTAAGGGGAGTGTGTGTGTTGGGATTAGTACGTGCTTTAGGAATATAGGGTTAATATCCGTATTCAGTCATTCAACACAGGTATTCCTATGAGCTCAAAGGCGTCCTCCTGCCTGCAAGCTTCGTGGGGGTTACCCAGCCAGCTGATTTCTGGCTAATATCCCTATAGCTAATTCACCAGCACAACATACAGGGCTCTTATTGTTAAAACAAACTCTCAATACAGACCATCAGCATGTATCCTGAATATTCTATAGTTATTCACTAATAGAAAGTTAATTGAGACAAAGTATCATTTCAATACTGTTATATTTAGTTTAACATAGCCACCATGTGTATAACACCAACATAGATTCTACACCCTACCCCTTAGCCCCGCCCACCGACGCGTTTCGTCACTGTAAAGTGTTACTTCATCAGGGTATTAGGGCTGGCCAAGCCGAACAACGCGGCTTATATTCACTCATCATTGTCATAGCAACCACATTTTGTGTACGGAAGTGTTAACCGCGCTTATGGCGAATTAGTCGTTCACAATGGAAGCGTGGCTCAGGAGTATCTAAGCAATATCAAACAAGACGTAGAAAGAAAAAAGTATTACCAGCCAAAATTGCAGATCCTTCTATTATCTCATAGTACTCATCTTGTTAAAACAGCATCTCCAAACAAAGTAAACAGAATTCATTATCAGATTGCCATCAGGCATATCAAATCCTGAGGACAAGATGAATAGAGCTTCAAAAATAGCAAGATAATTTATAATTTTCACAATATTTAAACAAATAAGTATTATCAACATCCATGTATTTTATATATCTCATCCGAAAATCATAGTGATGTAGCACGGTTATGTGTTAGTATATACGTATTACAAATAAACAATACATCACTCAAAAGATATTTCTATCTGTCAAAATTCAATAGATTGAAGATATATTTATCATGTTTAGTAATCTTATCAACAGAACTAGAGTTGCATACATTTTGTCATCATCTGTATTGTAATCACATCAAAAAGTCATACGGCTAGATTTGGAGTTTGGCGGTAGATGGGGTGTTAACGCTACGCGTGGTTTATGTCTAACGCACGGCATTGTTTGACTCCGGTATTTAGAGTTCAAACAAAACCTTCTAACGATACTCCTAACGCGTGTATTTCACACGCGGAAACCTGCCCGTGTTAGACAGTCTCCCATAGAGATCAATGGAAAAGCAAAAAAACACGCTTTTTTCACCTAACACTTGATCTCGCGAGAAATACGCACGGCTCGGTCATATGACGCATACCACATCATGCACAACAATAACACGCCGCAAATGTCACAACAACAATCACTAAACAAAGCACACAAGCATTACACATTCACAAGCGGGGGAAATTTTAATAAAATAAAATACACGGAATACGCATATACTTTAAGATGCGGAAATACGCAAAATAACAACAAGGAAAATAATAAAAATACATACACTAGCAAAATAATCGCATTCAATATCACTATATATTAGGACAAACATACATATACAACACTTCACTAATACCACAACATCGCAAATTCACATTTAAACATAATACTATTGGACAATGTTATAGAAAACGACCACTATGACATCATCGCATTCTACACATTCCACAAATAATAACTCCAAATGAGCATGCGCACATTCACACACCTAATACACATTGCACAAATACTAATTAATAATAATGCACACCTGAACACAATTTACAACGCAAATCGGTACATCATTAAACATTTACACAGGGTATATAAGCACCACACAAGCAGGGCTTCTTTGACTGTGTTGCTGGTGGGTCTTTGGAGATTGGAGGTTTAAGATTAGAGAGTTTGTGCATTATTGTGAGTGAGTTAGTGTTAGTGTGAGAGAGTCAGTTGTTAGTGTTATCGTGAGTGAGTGGGAGTTAGTGGTAGTGGGAGAGAGTCAGTTAGTGGGAGCGTGAGTTAGTGGGAGTTAGTGAGAGTTAGTGGTAGTGTGAGTTAGTGAGAATTAGTAGTAGTGTGAGTTAGCGAGCGAGTGCTTTTTCTGTACACTTAACACATTTACACGCAAACACATTCAATGCATACATACACTTATCAATAACACTACATACACTCCATACCCCATACCCTCTCATACTACACTCCATACCCCATTCCCTGTACTCCCATTCCCTGTAATCCCATTTACTCTTATCCCATACCCCATCCCATACCCATCCCCTAGTTACATTTAGTTTACATATCCTCCTTTTAGTCTTCTTCTTCTTCATTTTGTTCATTTAAATACTCCTTACCCTCTTTTATTTATATCCCTTTTACACTTTCAGCACTTATTTTGGTCTTTTTAGTTCTTTATTTTGACCCCCTTTCATTTGATCACACTCACTTTTGGTTTGCTTAGTTGGGGTTTAGTTTAGGGAAGAGATGGAGGGCAGGCAGGGGAGAGGTAGAGGGGGGAGGAGAGGGAGGGGGAGAGGAACAGGGCAGGAAGGGGGGCAGGAAGGGGGGCAGGAAGCGGGGGTGGAAGCGGTGGTTGGACCCAGCCACTTGGTTCAAGATGAACAAGTGGCTGGGCCCAGTGGCGGACAGAGTAGGGCTTCACAGTCCGGGAAACAGAGGGCATCGTCACAGGGGAAGGCCAAGGCGACTAGGGAGGCGAGGTTTTTGATGGAGGAGAAGGAGGCCCTCGTAGAAGCCTATATGGCCAGGTATAGGAGGCTGCAGCATCAGAAGACCACCCCGACTGAGAAGAGGAAGCTCTGGCATGAGATAAGGAATGCAGTCAATGCAGTGGGTGGCGGGAACAGAGATATGGACTCTATTAAACATCGATACCGGGACTGCAAAATGGATCTTAAGAAGAAGTTAAGCCTGGAGGCCCGACATTCCGCAGGAACCGGTGGCGGCCCTGCACTGGAAATCGAGTACTGCCGATGGGAGGAAATGTTGCGTCCCAGCATCTCCGAGGTGTATGTAGTCGGTATCGGAGGAATCGATACCGGGAACCTGCCATTCTCATCTGACGGTAAGCTCATTTAAGAATAAATTCACATACGAATGTATTTCAAGGGACACTATACGCAAACATTTACTTTCATGATTGAGGTAGAGAATACAATTTGACAAAACATTCAAATTTACTTATATTACCTAATTTGATTCATTCTTTAGATATACTTTAATGAAGATATAGCCATGCACACGGTGAACCAATCACAGGAGGCAGCTATATTCAGCTACCAATCAGCATCTTCGAAGCATATCTAGATATGCTTTTCAGCAAAGAATATCCAGAGAATGAAGCTAATTAGATAATAAAAGTACATTAGAAAGTTGATTATAATTGTATGCTTCTAAATCATTAAAGACAAAACATTGGGTTTCATGTCCCTTTAAGGATCAGATTAATGCTATTACGTTGTTTACATGCATTCACAATTACTTTGCGGTTACATTAGTATCTAGGCTATAGGTTAGGTGTGCATTTAAACAGACTGAAAACAAACGCTAAAAAATTCAGATTGACCAGAGATATCACAAACACGGTTTAGAAAATGAGGAAATCGTATTGATTGTTAGATTTCAAAGTGGATTAATGAGGCTGCATTTGTAATTGTATCGTAAGCGAAGTCATTTAAAGCTTTATTTGGAAATATGCTAATATATACATTTCTTTCTTTTTCAAATATACAGAGTCTGGGGAGGAGGCAGCACAGCAAATACAGGCTCCTCCTTTTCCCCGGGATGAGAGTGGTGGGGATGAATCTCCACCTCGGAGGGAAGAGGCCCCCCGTGACGAAGAGGCCACAGAAGCAGAGGAAGAGGCCCCGGAACCAGAGGAAGAGGCCGCGGAACCAGAGGCCCCTCAAGGACCCGCACCCCGCCTTGCACGGGCACCCCGCCGTGCACGGGCACCCCGCCAAGCACAACAAGAGGAAATAGCGGAGGTGCGGGTTCTACTAGACTACATTGACCAGATGCGTAACTCCCGGATACAAAATATAGAAAGCAAACGTAGAATTATTGAAGAGCTCAGTGGCATTCGAGAAGGCCAAACCCAAATCATACACCTCCTTACTCGAATAGAAGAAGGACAAAACAGAACCTTTAATCTCCACCAAGAGATGTTTAATTTATTCCGGGAGGCGCATGCTGGTCTGCCTCCTGCTGGTCTGCCTCCTGGTCCGCCTCCTGCTGCTGGGCCTCCTGCTGCTGGGCCTCCTGCTGCCGGGCCTCCTGCTGCTGGGCCTCCTGCTGCTGGGCCTCCTGCTGCCGGGCCTCCTGCTGCCGGGCCTCCTGCTGCCGGGCCATCTTCTCCTGCCGGGCCATCTTCTCCTGCCGGGCCATCTCCTCCTGCCGGCCCATCTCCTCCTCCTCACCTTGGTCGTCCCAGTACTCTTCCTTCCACTCTTCCCACAACATCTCCAAGGAGAACTCGTCGGAGTCGGCAGTTGCCCCTCCCAGAGCCTCAGCACCGTGGGAAGAGGGGAAGGAAGAGGAAGTAAGTATTTGTTTTCATGTTTAATGTTTTTGGTATTTAATGTGTAATGGATAGGTATGTGATGATGTGGTTTTCATACACTTGTGGACCACACTCTGTATATAATCTACTTCTATGGGACCGGGTCCATGGAGGCAGATTGTTTGCAGAGTGTGGGTTATAAGTGTGTGAAAACCACATCATCACATACCTATCCTTGTTCATGATATTGATTGGTTTCTGTGATGTGATGTCCAAACTGTTTCCCGAATCGCAAACAAAATTACCATTACAATTATCCATGATGGCATATTACTGTTTGAATGCCAATAACACAGCTTAAAGGGACAGTCAGAACATTATTGATTACAAAGAAAACACTGTATTACGCATTATCAAGTTGGAAACAACAAAACATGGAGAAATACGTGTGACTTATGTGCTTACCCTTGTATCTATGCCTATGAAAAATTACCACTTATTTGTTGTTCTGACATAACAACATTTTACACAATCAATGATCAATACATGGTAAATATGCTGTATGAGCTCAAGGTGTTAGATATACAAATGCTATCCAAATGCCCTCTAGTGGTCAAATTGCATAATGATTACATGCACTCTTCAAGCTCTAAGAAATGAGCACACGAACCTCATAGGTTTAGCTAGCAAATTAAAATAAACACAGACAAATGATTAATTGGTGAGAAACCTTTGATATCATTGATATTACAAAATTGACTTTTTGAATAATGCAAAACATTATTTGATTTCTAAACTGTCCCTTTAACAAAATGACATATGCTAACATAGAATATTTGCAGATTGTTGGTATATATACATGTACTTGTTCAAACAATAAATATTGAAAACTGATTTATATTGACGTGTTAAATAAAGTCTATTTTCTTAAAGAGACATTATTGTGTTAATTTCTTTTTAGAAAGACATTTGTTTTAACAATGAATATGGTTTAAAGTCCTTTTAGGAGTGGGGGGGGGGGAAAAATGCTAACAATAATATATTTGGAGATTAACCAATGTGGAACTCATACATGATACAAAAATAAACATTTGCATTAAAGGGACAGTATACTATATTTTTTAACAGAACTGCATGTAATAGACACTACTAGAAACAAAAAGATTAACATATACTGATATCAATATTACAAAGCTTTAAACACTTTCGAAGAAAATCGGGTTATCTCTATTGAAAATATATATGAACCCCCATTACAACCGTAAAACAAGACAATACCCCATCATTAACATATGAAAAGACACTTTACACAAACAGGAGAAAGCTGGAGATGGTACTCACATGAAACTTTGAGGCTTGGCGAGGAGTCTGAAAATTACTTACATTTTATTTGAACAGAAGCAAAATGAGACGTGTATTTGCTAAACAATGGACTATATAACTAGAGACAAAATAAAATATTTTGATTTATAATGTGAGTGTCTAATGAACCTTTAATAAAATATACAACGAAATTACATTTAGAAGAAGTCGGCATCATATATTTAGCATATGATAAAGATAAATGCATATTGATTACGTGATTCTAACACAATAGCGCATATTTATTAATTAGATATCTTTAACATTAAACACAACAGTCATTTTTCATAAAAAGGAACATATTGTTGACAAACATTTTAAACAACATGGACTATAGAGATTTGCACTTGCCTTGAAATATCTTATGCATGAAAACATTTGGCTTTCGTTCGTTTATTCAACCAGACATCCAGCAAAAGAGAATGTGGTGGTCTTTATCAGCTATGGGTCAACAATGTAACATGATGCAAAAAATCCATATTCGCCATGTTTTTAAACCTGTCTTCTCATTCACAAACGTGTTTAACGTGCATAAATAAATATTGCGGGAATACGTAATACAATCAGACGTTTTTTTACCTTTGCATGTGACGTCTCAATTAACATGGCGCTTCCTTGATCACGTAAGAACGCAAACCAAAAAAGGCGCATCCTTGATCGCGTAAGAACGCAAACCAAAAAAAGGCGCATCCTTGATCGCGTAAGAACGCAAACCAAAAAAAGGCGCCTCCTTGATCGCGTAAGAACGCAAACCAAAAAAAGGCGCATCCTTGATCGCGTAAGAACGCAAACAAAAAAAAAGGCGCATCCTTGATCGCGTAAGAACGCAAACCAAAAAAAGGCGCATCCTTGATCGCGTAAGAACGCAAACCAAAAAAAGGCGCATCCTTGATCGCGTAAAAACGTCACTCAATACAAGGAATCATTGGACAGCCTGGCAGGTGACGTCTTAAGCAACATGGCGCATCTGAGATCGCTGAAAAACCGCAACCACTACAAGGACTCAGTTGACAGCTTGGCATATCAATAAGAAACGTATTTATATTTTAGTAACTAGTATGTGTCTAGATTGCTATCTAGGAATGTCACGAAATCATGAAGCATCTTTTCGGACTTGACTGTCCCTTTAACTATAGCTATGGTGTATATCTTTAACATTTAAAAGATACACATGAAATACATATGCCATTGATGTTTTAAGATATGTTTAGATTGTTTTGGAATAACAATAATGACACATGTATTGATCAAACGTGTCATTTATTCAAGTTGAAATATGGTCAGCCTACCTATAGCCATATATGGGAGGAGAAGTATTTTTTAAAAATATTTGTTAAAAAATATTCCTCATCTAAAATATGCGCATTACACACAGAGATTAATTTGGTTACACTTTTACAATAAGATAGAATTGAAAATGAAATACATGTGCTGTCAACATTACAATAAGATTGTTCATTAATAAGATTATATGTCCTTGTTCATGTAAAAAGGACAAAAACGCTTTAGAAATGGAATTACATTCATTAACAATTGTGCTCACCATCACTTAAAGGGACATGATTTTTATTTATAAAAAGAGGATACACAGAGACAATACTAATTCAATAAAATGAACACTTTACAGGGATTATATCATTGTATCAATCCGCAGATCATTTGTTAAAGGTGCATCAATTCATGCAGAGTTTATAAATACACACATGGATGTGAAATTTGAAATATACATATATATACACAAATAACTATCTATATATACATATATAAAAAATTACTATGCTAATCATAATCATGCAATGATAAAGCTTTTCGAAAAATATATAAAGACAAATAATAAAATTACATTGGAGATGTTAATCTTAAAGTCATTTACAATTGTATTACATATATGATTCAGGAAACACCATTATTTTTGGTAAGGTCCCTTTAAGGGTCAACCAGATAAACTAGAGATTTCAATCAATGACATAAATAAGGAGGACAAAGAATCGTGCAATGACATGTCTTTTATTAGTATGTCAGAAAACATCAACAACGTTTATAAATACTCATGTAAATATCAGGAAAATTGGAGCCATATGACAAGGTAAGAGAGTGCATCACAGTCCATGAAGAGAGTTGCCAAGGGCCAGCATAGCCCCATTTGAGCTATATGACAAGGTAAGAGAGTGCATCACAGTCCATGAAGAGAGTTGCCAAGGGCCAGCATAGCCCCATTTGAGCCATATGACAAGGTAAGAGAGTGCATCACAGTCCATGAAGAGAGTTGCCAAGGGCCAGCATAGCCCCATTTGAGCCATATGACAAGGTAAGAGAGTGCATCACAGTCCATGAAGAGAGTTGCCAAGGGCCAGCATAGCCCCATTTGAGCCATATGACAAGGTAAGAGAGTGCATCACAGTCCATGAAGAGAGTTGCCAAGGGCCAGCATAGCCCCATTTGAGCCATATGACAAGGTAAGAGAGTGCATCACAGTCCATGAAGAGAGTTGCCAAGGGCCAGCATAGCCCCATTTGAGCCATATGACAAGGTAAGAGAGTGCATCACAGTCCATGAAGAGAATTGCCAAGGGCCAGCATAGCCCCATTTGAGCCATATGACAAGGTAAGAGAGTGCATCACAGTCCATGAAGAGAGTTGCCAAGGGCCAGCATAGCCCCATTTGAGCCATATGACAAGGTAAGAGAGTGCATCACAGTCCATGAAGAGAGTTGCCAAGGGCCAGCATAGCCCCATTTGAGCCATATGACAAGGTAACAGAGTGCATCACAGTCCATGAAGAGAGTTGCCAAGGGCCAGCATAGCCCCATTTGAGCCATATGACAAGGTAACAGAGTGCATCACAGTCCATGAAGAGAGTTGCCAAGGGCCAGCATAGCCCCATTTGAGCCATATGACAAGGTAAAAGAGTGCAACAGGCACAACAATAATAAGAAAAAAAGGCCAAATGGCAACCATAACCAAAACATCAACATGTGGACAGAGGATTCTTATCTGCGCCCTTGGAGCATCTCCAGATCCTCCACTTACTGGTCACCCCCTTCATCGTCCTGTGCATGTCCAGCTACAGATTCAAGCATTGAGTTCCACCGCCTCATCTGACGGAGATTCATATGCTGAACCTGTAGCTGGGCCTGCATGGTGTCGGCCATCTCTCTCAGGACAGCTGCGTTCCTCAACACGGCCTGCTCTATGCGTGCTAGAGCTTCGAGCATGAGCCATGTTGAGTCACAGCCTAAAATAAAGAATAAATAAAATATTAATGATAATTACACAACAGACAAAATAAAAAGCAAATATACATTGTCATCATAAAGACAAATAATTTTTTAAATTAATTTGTTGACATTGATTATTTACACATGAAATATGTTATTCAGACAGACCTAAACCATTAAATGGACATTTTAATCCAACATGTTGTCCCCTTTAATTGGTTTTTGATGATCCACTTTTACAGCTTGAGTGTCTTAAATCTTGTTAAAGGATTTACATTGTACTTACATTAGCAATTTTAAGATTTTAGTTATACTGTGGTAGGCACACCTATCCTTAAACATTTTGGCGTTGAGGACAAGCTGTGTAAACATAGCAACCAGAAGAAATTACATTCCCACTGGGTTATACAAGAGATAATGTATGATCATTTGGACATAAATATTTGGATCCAAATAGTGGTGATTGGTATATGTAGTGATATCAAATTAAAGGGACAGTAAACCTAAATATTTTAGTTACTGATTCAGATAGAGCATGACATTAAAAAGAATTATTAATTTACTCGTATTCTTTAAATGTTTGAATTCTCGAGCTATATTTTAAATGCAAGAATGTAAGTTTATAGGGCAGGCCATTTTTGGTTATCAACTTTGGTTGTCCCTGCTGATTGATGGATACATCCATCCAACAATAAAGAAATGATGTCCATATTTTTTTAAAATCAAAACAAAATATAGGCATTTCTTTGTTTCAATAAAGATAGCAAGAGAATGAAGAATAATTGATAAGAGTAGTAAATTATAAATTTGATTAACATT
Organism: Bombina bombina; assembly: GCF_027579735.1. Taxonomy (NCBI): domain Eukaryota; kingdom Metazoa; phylum Chordata; class Amphibia; order Anura; family Bombinatoridae; genus Bombina; species Bombina bombina. The sequence continues at coordinate 1,122,783,580 of NC_069500.1, forward strand.
GCATGCTCTATTTGAATCACAATAGAAACATTTTCATTCAGTGTACCTTTAAGTATCTTATAATGTTGATTTTGAATGATACTTACAGCTGTGCCTGGGAAGGACAATCCGACACCCAGGACAATGAAGGTTGAGACAGGGGGGAGGGATGGGATTGGGTTGGTGAGGGATGGGATTGGGTTGTGGAGGGATGGGATTGGGTTGGGGAGGGATGGGATTGGGTTGGGGAGGGATGGGCTGCTGCTCTGGGGTAGCCCGTACAGCTGGGGAGTTGTGAGTTGGGGGCTGGGCAGCTGGGGTAGCTGTACGGGCCAAAAGACGGGGAGAGCGGCGAAGGGGGACGAAGGGGCATTTTTTGGGAGGGATACGACAGGACAAATGGGAAGGGCCGGGAGGGGAAGGGGACTGGGCAGGGGGCTGGGCAGGGGACTGGGCAGGGGGCTGGGCAGGGGACTGGGCAGGGGAGGAACAATGATGACCAGAAGCAGAGGATCCATCTGAAATAAATATAATAAATATATTAACATCTCATACATCATGAAATCAAATCAACGCATTTCAACTTGATTATGTTTGCAATATACTTAGAAGTGTGTTTGAATTTCTAAACAATGATGACATGAGGATATGGTATGCATATAGGCACTCAGATGAATATCAATGACTGTCTGTACAATTCTAAAATTATTATTGTGGTTTGGCCTAGAATATGCATGTGACATCATGATGGCATGAATTTCAAATCCAAATATTTAAACAAATACAAGCATACCTTCATGCTGCCTGATATATAAAGGGGGCAGTAGTGTATTTGAACAGACAAATAATATTCCTTTTTAAAGTGCAAAAGCTGTAGACTTTGAATGTCTTCAATAAAATGATTTCCAATAAAGCAACATGTTGGAAACATGTTAGATATATTTCACATACCATCAGACTTCAAGGGAGCCTCTTCCTCCTCCGTCCCACATGTTAAATCAATCTCTGTAAAACATAACATGTTGTGTACACGTTAAGATCAGATATTATAACATATGTTACTGTTGCTCAAAGACACACATCAATGTTGCATTAAAGATATACACACCCAAAGTTATGATTTACATCATTTTGATGGAGCATACAAATGACATTATATTTGTTATTATCAATGATTCAGATTTTCTATTTATTGTTTGTATTAATTTTAAAATCATAAAAGCATAGTACATTGAACATTTAAGATTTCTCATGTGTGTATCACTTGATGATTTTTGTCAAAAATGAACCTGGAAACCAACATATGCTATACATCTTCTGAATAACAAAGGTGTAGACTAAGAAAGTTTTAATTCTTAATCTTTCAATATTCAAATAAAATTAATATATAATCAGAGGAGTCAATTATATGTTTGTTTCAAATGTTATGCTTCATCAGAATCATGCTCATAATATTGATTACCAATACACCTTCAATGACATATAAATGAGTTAATGGACTTACCAGAAGACCGCAAATGCGGCTCTGTGTCAGTGCTGGATTCCTCTGGGCTCCCCACACCAACTCTCTCTATGAATGATATAGATATATATTAGTGAACACATTTGGGATAGCACTAAATCACATCTGTATCGATTTATAAGAATAATCAACTTGAAAATGTGAAGAATAGAGCAGTCATTATAAAATAAAATGCTTTATTGAATCAAGGGGATTATGTAAAAAATTATGTATTGAACATATGTTTAATTTCTGACTATATTAGACATCAAACTCATATCATACGATGCTATTGCATATCTAAATATACCCATTGATCAATGTTCTTCAAAGAATACACACAAACCACATTTTGAATAACAGCTGTTGACAAATATAAACAAAGACATGTTGCACATCGAGCCATTTGTGCAATGTACAGTAATCTTGTTTAGGACACAACACATATTGATCACAATACCAAACCAAATTGATTAGTACAAATATGTAATCATGGTGCTGTTAGAGTATGCTTATATCTAGAAAGTAACTCCAACAGTGAATATGTGAATTATATATCAATATTGTCTAATCCAAAGAATGGAAGGATTAATGAATCTATTGTTTATTAAAGGGACACTGACATGATTTATTTCAATCATTGATTTCACTGTTCAAACTGTTCCAAATGATTTAACATTGACTCCTATTATAATTTTAATGTTGCTACATTTTAATCTTAAAGGCAGATAAGCAATATTGGATTCAATAAATATTGTTTGTTGAAGGTATCCACCAATCATCAATAAAAACCTAGGTTGGTCAACCAAAATTGAGCTGCAGATAAACGTTCATTCTTGATTTTAAAATACATTTAGCAATAGAATATTTCACATATGATTATAGTATTATATTTAAATGTTGCTTAATATTGCATGCTCTATCTGAATGACAACATTAATAATTTTAGCTCAGTGTCCCTTTAATATAAAAATATATTGATTTGACAAGGTTGGTGTTAATGAATTCTCTACTCCATATGTTGATGTAATGAATGGGATTGAGCATGCAATTCCAATCTAATATGTTATTTAAGGATATCCTAAGAATTATTTAATTTTCATCTATTAAAGGGACATGAAGCTCTAAATGTGTAATTGTATACTTTTTGAAACTATGTACTACTGTTATCTCAACACATGATTTTAACTTTTGACCCAATGCCAATTTATGCATAAAAAAACAGCCGGATAATACCAGTAATGCATTGTTTAACCTAAACCAAAATCAATATGTTTTTAGAAGAACTAAAACAATGAACCAATGTAGCTCATGAAATGTTTAAACAAAACAATAAAATCACGTTTACAAATCATTCAATGTAAAATGTAAAAACAAATCATATGCAAAAGTGTGTGAGTTTTTTAAAAATGTATACAAATACGATTAAGCAATACACAAGGGAAGAATATAAATTGGACATTCAAAGAATCTTACATTAAAATTAAGATATCCAGAATAGATGGGATATTTTAAATTTGATAAAAATTCAGAGTAGTCTTACAATGTAATCCTCTGGTTTTTTTTTATTCTTATTTGTAAATCTTTTACTAATCCATTTTGCAGATACATATAAATATTGAACAATGTGGATTTAGTATGTAATGTTCTGTCCATGTTTCTAAGACAAATGTCAATTAAAATGAGACATACCATACTGTGACAAGCCCTGGCTTGAGGATCCAGCACCAACATCCAGATCTGTAATATATTAAATGAGGATTGGATATCATTAATACAAATCATGCCATGTTTAAAATCTTTACATTATTAGCAAATCAATTAAAAACTATTAATCTTTTGGAAGTCCCATGAGTTAATTGTTTCCTCAATTAAATTCATGATAAATATATCCTGTACTCTTATTTTCAATCAGTTGTGTTGTTTACTGTAGCTTTAATTATTTTTTGGTGTTATTTCATTCTCATCAATTAATGGGCATATGTTATTTTTGTTTTTGATTCTGCTTTTTTTTTTATTATGTATAATATTGAAAATAAGAATACTGTATTCTTCACATATATAATAATTCACATTTCATTTTGACCAACATGTATAAAGCAATGCCACTTACAGCAAACCCATGTTAACGTGTATGCGCAATTCAATTTTCGCGATCATTGCGCAATGATTCCAAGCGGAATTACGCATCCGTCATTTGACCAACATGTATAAAGCAATGCCACTTACAGAAAACCCATGTTAACGTGTATGCGCAATTCTAATTTTTGCGATCATTGCGCAATGATTCCAAGCGGAATTACGCATCCGTCATTTGACCAACATGTATAAAGCAATGCCACTTACAGCAAACCCATGTTAACGTGTATGCGCAATTCAATTTTCGCGATCATTGCGCAATGATTTTAAGCTGAATTACGCATCCGTCATTTGACCAACATGTATAAAGCAATGCCACTTACAGCAAACCCATGTTAACGTGTATGCGCAATTCAATTTTCGCTATGTGACGCATATTCTGTAGAGCGCAAGAAACATCATTCCTATTTCATGTGTCACTAATCTAAAATCAGATATCTAAACATCATATGTAGTGTATGTTGTGAGATCTGTATAGGTTTAGTATCTGACTATATACACATTTTTAAAAAAATAATCAAATATTAAGATATTATATGAAGTTGGATAGTTACCTGATTCAGATTCTCTATCAGCTCCTCCCAGGCCACCGGACGGAGAAGCAGCTGCCCTGGCCCCCGCGTCAGGACTTTCAGATCCCGCAGCTGGGAGGGAAGAAGAGGAGGCCGAGGATGGCGAGGATCTAAATCTTTTGGGGACCCGGAGATTGAGGAGCTTGCATAAAGTCACCTCATAAGGGAGTAGGTATAGTTTCCGTGGGGCCTTTCTTTGGCCCCCTCTTTTACGGGCTTGTACCCAGTCCCTTATGAGGTTGACTTTTTTTGTCAAGCGCAACCTCATATCTCCGAATCTCCTCATGATTTGATCCTGGCTCCTCTGGACGTCACACACCAATTGAACCGCATTGGTGATAGACTCCCAGAGGGCCTTCTTAACAGGCGCATCTGTCGACCTCCTCTTGTTCCCAAACAGCTGGGGATAAAAGTCCTTGACGGCGTGGACCAGTGCAGCGCTCTCCTGCTTGGTGAACCTGGGAGGTGACATGCCTGCTGGGTTGTTGAATATATTTTTGTATATGATATATATACTGCCTGCAGGCATTAGAGAACTGACAAAGATGGCAACGTGTAATGGACTTTTATATGGTGAAGTAAACATGAGATGCACCATGGGACAAGTTATCTGTACATCTGATTGGATAAAAGTTTGAAATATTGTTAGAATGTCTGTGAGACCATCCTGACTCAAGTTGTGTTTGTGTGATGAACTCGGATTGGCCGTTCCTTAATGTTTCATATCTTAGTAACTTCCTTACACATACCGCCTGGTGGTGCTGTTACTTCATTTTCATGTAGACTTATTTGTAACTCATGGGCCTGTCATGCGGATATGTGTGACGCAGATTTAATATCCGTGATCCGTTAAATATTAATGTTTAAATTCTCTTTCAAATCTAATACTGTCACATTATTAAATGTTGTATACATTTTTCGGTTTAATAACGGTCTGTTTCTTTAATACAAATACACATTTAATATTGTATGTCTTTATTGTTCATAAAATCAATTTGTTGACTTATTGTGAAGTATTGACATTGCTCTATTAAATGTATTTTATAATGCACATTGATTGTGTGCTATTGCGTGACATTAGACTCTAATGTTTAAAGATGCAAATCTGGTGTTTCAAGATCCGTTTCCCACGCAACATTTCCGAATGTTCAAATTCAGGTTATAATGTCAGTAACTTGGATAATCTGTTTATAAATGTTAAACTACAGGTTTGTTTGTTATTAGTAAATAAACCTCAAGCTTGTATTTGTCTGAAGTGCTCATATATGTTATTGTGCAATGGCGTCTTTATTTTTAAATAGACATTACAAACAAACAATTTTATCAAATGATCTGTAGAGATAGAAAATTGTTTAGACTTTAAAATGTAACTCAATTTATCTTTGTATTTAGATATCCTCAACAGAAGAAATTTAAATGCACATGGTTGAGCCAATCACATAAGGCATCTCTGTGCATCCACCAATCTTCATCTACTGAGCCTATCTCGATATGCTTTTCAAGCAAAGTATGTCAAGATAAGAAGAGAAGTAAATACACTCTTTAAATCTCTTAAAGGGACACTGTCCAAACAAATTTAGCGTTCGTGATTCAGATTGATCATGAAATGTTAAGCAACTTTATAATTTAATCCGATTCTCAAATGTTAAGAATTATCTTGTTATCTTTCTTTGCAAATCAATAATGATATTTTAGATTACGGACAATTTTTGCAAAAAACCTGGGTTGTCCTTGATGATTGTTGGATCAATTAATCCAACCAAAAAAAACAAGTTCTGTCCAGAGTACTGAAGCAAATAAATTATCAATTTAATGCCTTATTTTTAAAGTAATGATATTAACATCACGAGGAACATTGATAATATGAGACAATTTTTAAAGTTGCTTAAAATAGAATACTCATTCAGAATGTATAAATCATTAATTTTTTAACTGTCTCCCTTTAAGTATATTTTGAGTTCATGTCCCTTTAAAGAGACATTTCACAATAATGCTTGAAAAATCATAAACCTAGGCACCTTCCTTTTGCTAAATTAGTATAACATATGAGTAAAGCATATTTAGATTAACTTCTGGATTGTTTTACACACTGACTGAAATATATATTGTAATGGATGTATTTCGCAGTCTTCAGCTTAGAGGGACATTAAGCTATATGTTATGTATGCATTTTGGATAAGATTATAATATTTGAACAACTTAATATGTTTTGGTATTCAATCATTAGATTGTAATTATATATATTCTTGTATTAAATACATATCTACATAGGCTATTTTGATGATGATTGTTGGTTGCACATAGATGCCTTATGTAATTGACTAAGATATGTGCATTGATGTATATTTTTCGAAGTATATTTAAAGACTGAATGTAATTCTATAGTACTTTCTAAATATGTTTAAATTCTTTTATGATTTTTTAAAAATCAAGACACAATATACTTTGTGAATGTACCTTTAAGGACCAAAACATTTTGAATGTTGATTTAACATTGTCAAAAGAAACTAAAGGGGAATGAAAATTATATATAGATATGTGATGTCTAACCCAAGAGGTAAGATTTTAAAAACTACATAATATTAATAACTATAGTTAAATGTCCCTTTAAATGACTCCACTAGAAAATAACATCTATTAACATGGCATCCAATAACTAGCTTGTGAAAAATATGAAGTTAAATGACCTACCATTTATAAATGTAAAAATTTATACATTTAATAAAATAATGTTTTGAGATACCTAAGGAAGATACAAGATCTTATAAAATTAATTTTACATTCAACAACACTGTCACTTTAATGTAAGTGAACCACTTCCCCTTCTTAAAAGTGAAACGAAATAATTTATGTCAAATTCTGACTACATATCCGAAATTATTTTAACATCTAAGAATTTCAAAAGAAAAGCATCGATGGATCTCACTCCCCAATTAATTTAAAAAAGATAGTTTAATTTAATATTCTCTGAATCAGTGGATTTTCTAAAATTAATGCATTATTTGATCTTATGCATGTGCTTGTCAAATAGACAACTACCAGTCATGGGAGTCAAATTGTTTTTTATTGACAGATTATATGGATATTTATTATAATCTGTTCAAAAGAGGGTATTTAATAATAAAATGTTGATTATTACCATTTAAAAATAAAAAGTTTTTTAAACAAAAAAATATTCCTGGAAGTCATCAGATGACAATCTGAAATTAAAAAACAAAATTTTACAAAGTTAATACACACGTTGTCAAATATTCATAAAATACATTTACAATCATCTTGTGTCTATGCTCTAACTTTGTTCAACATTTTATCAAGATATTTATGATTTAAATTTAAAAATAAATAAAATAAACATACACCATTATATTGTGTAATAAAAATTAAATTTAAATATCAGAATTTCGAATTATACATAATAATGTATATCACATTCCAATAATAAATATATATGTATGCTGAACATAAATGTAATATTTCATCTCCATTCAAATACCTCTATATCAACTATAATATGTATTCCTTTTTCTGATTGTGATCCCTAAATATCTAATTATGAACTAAATATGACTAATGTATGTAAGCTACTAATATTCAACATTCTTCCTGTGATTCTTAACTAGCATGCATTGGTACACCAACCTGGATAATGCATGGTCTTTGAAAGTCAATCCAGGGGTAAACAGTTGATCTTCAATAGGTGTCTTATTCATCAGTTCATAAAATAGAGGACTGAAATTCCATCTAAAAAAGTACAATCATCTAAGTGTCTGATTGTGATCCCTAAATATCTAATTATGAACTAAATATGACTAATGTATGTAAGCTACTAATATTCAACAGTCTTCACTAGCATGCATTGGTACATCAACCTGGATAATGCATGGTTTTTGAAAGTCAATTCAGGGGTAAACAGTTGATCTTCAATAGGTGTCTTATTCATCAGTTCATAAAATAGAGGACTGAAATACCATCTAAAAAAGTAAAATCATCTAAGTGTCTGATTGTGATCCCTAAATATCTAATTATGAACTAAATATGACTAATGTATGTAAGCTACTAATATTCAACAGTCTTCACTAGCATGCATTGGTACACCAACCTGGATAATGCATGGTCTTTGAAAGTCAATTCAGGGGTAAACAGTTAATCTTCAATAGGTGTCTTATTCATCAGTTCATAAAATAGAGGACTGAAATACCATCTAAAAAAGTAAAATCATCTAAGTGTCTGATTGTGATCCCTAAATATCTAATTATGAACTAAATATGACTAATGTATGTAAGCTACTAATATTCAACAGTCTTCACTAGCATGCATTGGTACACCAACCTGGATAATGCATGGTCTTTGAAAGTCAATTCAGGGGTAAACAGTTGATCTTCAATAGGTGCCTTATTCATCATTTCAAAAATAGAGGACTGTGAAATACCATCTAAAAATTTAAAAATAATATAAGTGTCTCCAATAGGATGCCTCCACAGCCTTATTCTATCAAATAGTTGGCATTTACCATGTGAACATGTCTTTGTATGGTTTTCAAGGTCAGCAGATTGGAAAGATAATGCCACACATGATCCCATTGGTATACTTCAATTTCAATCTTGGCTTTTTCCACTGTCAGTCTGGGCAATCTTCACTGTCAGGCTTCGAATTCTTCCCTTTCAGTCTTTAGATTAAGTCAACTCCCTAATAGCAGAAAAATTTTAATAAAAATTATTACTACAAGTGTGTGAATCAGTTCTGTAACCCTCTCCCACCCCCCATTTCTGAATCAATTTCTGTCACTAGCTTACTAAGCGTGTGTAGCATCTTGTGTTATGTTCTATCAAGTGTGAAGATGAGTCATATTGAGCAGAACGAACCTCTAATGTGTGACATTGAACCATAGTCATGCTAGAGGATAGTTATGCTAGAGGATCCCTTTCTGAGTATGTACATTTTAAGTAATGTGTAAACTAAATACTAGTTTTGAAAATGTATGCCATATGATGTATTTGTGTACAATTCATGCCAGCAACAGTCCATACATTTATACTTACCAGCTGATGTCCTCTTTAAAAACCAGGTGGCAAAGACTCGCTACAGGACCCAATGACCAGAGCATCACCTATATTAATAAATCAAACACATTTTTAGCATTTGATGAACAATCCTAACATGTTTGCACAATTCTCTACTTGTCATTTCCCTAGAGTTCACATCTATTGACAATACTCCAGTCTAACTTCTATTATTTACCGTCTAAAGTGGCGGTTGATGACGTCTGCTCTGACATTGAGCCCCTCGTCCCAGAATGGCCCCTCTAGAACAGGATTATCCTCCTCATCTCTGAGGAGGTTTCGGTGCGCCTGGACGCCCTGCAGCATCCCAGCCCGCTGTGCAATATTATGCAGGACACTACAGGCTACAACGATCTTAGCCACCTTCTTTGGGTTGTACTGGAGGGCTCCTCCCGACCGGTCCAGGCACCTGAACCTCATCTTCAGGAGCCCGAACATCCGTTCAACCACCGCCCTGGTTCTCTTATGAGCCCTATTGTAGCGCTCCTCAGACACATCAGTCGGGCTACGCAAGGGGGTAATAAGCCAAGGCCGGCTCATGTACCCAGAATCACCTATAAATTATGAACAGAACATAATTCAAACTGAATCCTCAAAATAGTATTTTGATTCCAATAAAAGGTTTTGTACACGATAATCCACTAACAAATGTTTATTTTTTAAAAGAATAATCTAGTTCAATCTTATTCTCTATCTTCCCATTTCAGCTAAGACATGCTACATATGCGTATTTCTCCTAAACCAAACCTTGTGTAAAATGCAAACTAAATGGTTACATTGCATTCTCTATCTGAGCATTTAAGGTAAGACATGCTACATATCTGCATTGAACTAAAACTAGACATTAGCGGAAAGAGACAATGACATGGTTAAATTGCATTAGCTAATATCTTCCCATTTCAGCTAAGACATGCTACATATGCGTATTTCTCCTAAACCAAACCTTGTGTAAAATGCAAACTAAATGGTTACATTGCATTCTCTATCTGAGCATTTAAGGTAAGACATGCTACATATCTGCATTGAACTAAAACTAGACATTAACGGAAAGAGACAATGACATGGTTAAATTGCATTAGCTAATATCTTCCCATTTCAGCTAAGACATGCTACATATGCGTATTTCTCCTAAACCAAACCTTGTGTAAAATGCAAACTAAATGGTTACATTGCATTCTCTATCTGAGCATTTAAGGTAAGACATGCTACATATCTGCATTGAACTAAAACTAGACATTAGCGGAAAGAGACAATGACATGGTTAAATTGCATTAGCTAATATCTTCCCATTTCAGCTAAGACATGCTACATATGCGTATTTCTCCTAAACCAAACCTTGTGTAAAATGCAAACTAAATGGTTACATTGCATTCTCTATCTGAGCATTTAAGGTAAGACATGCTACATATCTGCATTGAACTAAAACTAGACATTTGCGGAAATAAAAAAAAATGGTTAAATTGCATCCTATAGCTGAACATTACGCTAACATTTTAAAACTACAGTGGCAATTGTCTAACTAATTAACCATGTTGTGCACAAATACTCACCAACGAGATAACCAGGGGGCATTCGTCTCTCCTCAAACGGTCTCCACAGGGACGACTGAGCGAGGATGCGGGCATCATGACAAGCTCCTCCAAAATTCGCACACACATGCATAATCCTCATCTGTGCGTCACAAACATACTGCACGTTGAGGCTATGAAAATGTTTGCGATTTCTGAAGGGCAAGTCATCAATTGGAGCACGCAGCGCAATGTGGATACAATCTATGGCTCCCAAGACATTGGGCAATTGAGCAATATCAAAGAATTCCCGCTTCAGGCGCCTCCAATCACCATCATTTTGTGGGAATCCTATGTAATGCTTACTGATCCGTACCATGGCGTCCAGAAAGTTATCAAACACCACAGAGAATGTACCTTGAGCCAGGCCATGCATGTACATTTTTCCGGATTGAAAACTCCCGGAGGCCAGGACGTAAAGACAACTTAGCATCTTACTCATGCCGGGAACAGCAGTCCTTATTCTTATACGTGGCTCCAAATGAGGTTTAAGAAGATCGTAAAGGCCAATGAGCTGTTCGCGATTGAGCCGATACTTATCATAAACCTCAAAGTCGCTCATGTTTTCCAAGGTGGGTCTCACCCTGTAGACACGAGGACCTCGAACCAGATGACCCCTTCGTCTCAGTCTGAGCCGCCGAGGCTGCCTGATTCGATCAACAGCTAGTTCGCCAATAGCAGCACCAGCAGCGTCTACCATGTCATCGTCATCCATCTTTCAAAACAGCGTAACAAGGTAAGCACTTGATCTGATGTGGATCACAAGTGATGCTTTGGCCATGTTGTTTGGGGGATTTATAGTACAATTAGTCCAATGGTAGTGAGTTTGTAATGATTGCTAATTGTATTCACTTGTTTGTATGTGAGCGGCCCGAATGCTTTCAAAGTGGGCGTTTTTGTTTTTTTGGCTGAAATGTTTTTTCCCCCCAATGAATCTCAATGTGAAAGTGTCAAATATCACACATACAGTGCATGTTTGTAATGTTTGATCATATGCGTAATCAATATTTCTTAAACGCGATCTTATAGTAACAAGCACACGTCCAGGCTGACATGAATGAAAGTGCATAGTTGTGCATAATGTGCATCGAATGTGATCAATCAATGTTGCTGCAACATTGTTTGAAAACGATAAAGTAACATCTGCCATCTGTAGTATTGTATATATAAGTGATTGCCGAGATGTCAATATTGGATGAGTCCCTTTAAAATCGCAATAATAATTCCGAACTTCCCGTCTGTCATCTGTAGTATTGTATATATAAGTGATTGCCGAGCAGTCAATATTGTATGCGTCCCATTCAAATCGCACTAATACTGAATAACTTCCGGCTGTCATCTGTAGTATTGTATATATAAGTGATTGCCGAGCTGTCAATATTGTATGCGTCCCATTCAAATTGCACTAATACTGAATAACTTCCGGCTGTCATCTGTAGTATTATATAAGTGATTTGCGATCTGACAATATTTATTAATTGTCCCATTCAAATCTCCCTAATAATGCTGTTCCAAACTGTTATTTACGTATATGTTGTATTGTAGTATTGAGTGTTAAAGTTCAGAAAGGGGCGGAACAGTCGTGAATCTGTGATGTGTATGGTTGAATCTTCTAATGACGTCATGATATTATTAACCTGCCTATGTAGTTCTGAAATCCTCATTGTGTTGTTGTATTGTGCTACATTGTTATTGTGTGCTGAATAAAATATAAATGTGTGTTTTGTGGTTGCGTGATGGGTGATGCGTGTTATGTACATCTACATATATATTGTGATTGTGTCCCACATATGCTGACTTCTATATAGCGGTCTGGCATTGTTGTTCCTTCCCATAAAGTTCCTAATGGTTTATTGTGATGGAATCATGATGTTAAAAGTACATTAAAATCCATATGTTCTGTTTTGTGATTCCTATAGAGAATGTAATGTGTTTTTCCCCCATCATTTGAATGCACATGTATGAGTGAATGTTAAAAGTAATGTATGTGCATCCATGACTGATCATGTGTTAAGCCTATGTAGATATGCAGTTGCTGCAAGCATATGAGTTGAATAAATGAAATGCAATAATAAAGGTAAATGAGAGGTGTTTCCCATTGTGTACTGTTTGTGAATCCTGAAAAGTTTAAAATATTTTTGTGTCCGTTTAAATGTAATATTTTTTTAAAAAAAGTTTGTTACTAGTGATGTTGATTTGTAGTTGATGTAATATAAAAGTCTGAAACAATTTAATGGTGTTGTGAATATTCAATAAGTAAAATCCCTAAGTTCACCATAGGGAAATAGTCATTTCTTGATCTATTTATCATAGCTGGGTCTAACGCAGAAAAGCATGTATTTTTTTCCTATTTCTAGCGCTGGTATTTGGAGTTTATTTGTCTACGCTATTTGCGTGCGTTAGGGAAATCTGTCTGTCGCGTGCACGAGCACGTCTTCCCCATAGAAGTCAATGGAGGCTCCAAATTTTGGTCAATTTGTTTTTCTAAGTCTGGTTTTCCTCGTAAAGTGAGTGACGTCATGAGCTTGTGTGAAAAAGTAGCTAAATCGTGTTAATTTTGTAATAAATAACTTGTTTGTGTATGTAATGTGGTGTATATTGTTTGTATGCATCGATGAGTGTATGTTTGTGATAATCTTATTAGTTAGATGTAGCTATATGAGGGTCTTTTCCCGTGTGTCAATGTAAGTCAATGGGAAAATGGATTTGTGTTGTTTTTTTTCTAACACCCGAGATCTCGCAACTTTGATCCTTTGTATTTGGATGAAAAATTATTAAATCTGAAAAATAAATATAGTGTAGTGTTTGTATGAGTGTAAGTGTAGTTTGTGTAATATTTGTTTTGTTATTAGTGGATGTTTATTTTGTCGGTATATGTTAACTACTGGGTTTGAGCTGTCCGTAGAGATTTGTGCGTTGGGTGATTTTTGAGTGTCGGTAAATGAACTCTAAATACCGGAGTCCGTAAGAAACCAGCGTTAGGAGCCTCTAACGCTGGTTTTCACGGCTAACGCCAAACTCCAAATCTAGGCCATAGTGATGTTATAACTCTGTTGTGTGTATTTAATACACGTTATATTATTTATGAGCGGATAAGGCATAATTTAATGAAATACGATGTTAATAGTACATTTCATGTTCATTGTAATCAATAGAAGGAAAGCATTCTCAGCCTCAAGGAGTATACAGTCAGTAGCCAGTATAATTATTAACCTCCTCATGCCCCGAAAAAGCTACATATATGTAGCAAATGATTTACAAACCAATGGGGATGTTTTTATTATCAGTCAAAGGTACACTAATTGTTATATTTAGGCTGTTTAGATACACCACATTGACTACAGGAAAAAGTTTTAAAGGGCAACATTTCATTCGCACATCATATAGTATCAGGTGTTACATCACAGAAAACATTTAAAGGACGCTTCATTTAGTCCCAAGGGTGACATAGATTGCAATTCATGTATCCACGTACATTTTTTTGTAATAGCAATTTAGTAATATTGCCTTTTCTACCATGAAGTTTAAGTTGTTCAATAGCAAAAAACTTGATATCATACTTGCGGTCACTATGTATCATATTCATATGCTGTGCAACTGGTACCGGTCTACCCCATTTGATGTCACCCAGGTGTTCTAATACTCTAGTACGTAGTACTCTTTTAGTTTCACCTACGTAGATCTTTGGGCAACTGCACATAGCTACATAGATAACCATTTTGCATCTGCAATTCATAAATTAAGTTATGTTGTACTTTTTGCCAGTAACTGGATGTTCAAAGCATTTTGTAGGTTTTATGTTATCACATGCCTTACAATAGCTACATTTGAAAAATCCTTTAGTTCTATTCAACCAGGTTTCTGATTGTGTTTTTTGAAAATGACTATGCGTTAGAATATCTTTGAGATTACTTGAACGTCTGTTAGTTATAATCGTTTTAGGTGGTAATATCTCCTTAAGATCTTCATCTCTCTCAAGGATATGCCAGTATTTCTCAAAACTTTGTGTTTCCACTGTATGTAGTTGCTTGTAAGGAGGAAATTTGCCAATGTCCCCACTGTTGAAAGTCAACGAATCATGGTGTCTCCAATATATTAAACTTGTGACAGCAGTATAAGTAAAAAGTATATGTATTTATTCTATGTAACAATACAAATCATACAGGTCTGCAGGCTCTTAATAAGTTATGCAGATACAGAATATGCACAACATAAAATTATTCCTGTACAGGATACAGTCAAAAAGCACAGGGACATATAGCATTAAAACGGCAATAGAAATGGAAAGAAGCGTGAGCGTGACAGTCCTGGATATGTGAACATCCACACCAGCATGTCCGCTATTTTGCTTCGTATATTGCTAATAAAAACGAGCGTCAGTGGTTCAGCACTCAGAGCACTATTAGGCCTAGATTTGGAGTTTTGCGGCCAAAGGGGTGCGTTAGCTACGCATGCTTTTTTCTGGCCGCACCTTTTAAATACCGCTGGTATTTAGAGTTCACAGAAGGGATGCGTTAGGCTCCAAAAAAGGAGCGTATAGCATATTTACCGCAACTGCAACTCTCGATACTAGCGGTGCTTACGGACGCGTCCAGCTTCAAAAACGTGCTCGTGCACGATTCCCCCATAGGAAACAATGGGGCATTTTGAGCTGAAAAAAAACCTAACACCTGCAAAAAAGCAGCGTTCAGCTCCTAACGCAGCCCCATTATTTCCTATGGGGAAACACTTCCTAAGTCTGCACCTAACACCCTAACATGAACCCCGAGTCTAAACACCCCTAACCTTACACTTATTAACCCCTAATCTGCCGCCCCCGCTATTGCTGACCCCTGCATATTTTTTTTAACCCCTAATCTGCCGCTCCGTACACCGCCACCACCTACGTTATCCCTATGAACCCCTAATCTGCTGCCCCTAACACCGCCGACCCCTATATTATATTTATTAACCCCTAATCTGCCCCCCACAACGTCGCCGCCACCTACCTACAATAATTAACCCCTAATCTGCTGACCGCACCTCACCGCTACTATAATAAAGTTATTAACCCCTAATCCGCCTCACTCCCGCCTCACTAACCCTATAATAAATAATATTAACCCCTAATCTGCCCTCCCTAACATCGCCGACACCTAACTTCAATTATTAACCCCTAATCTGCCGACCGCATCTCGCCGCTACTATAATAAATGGATTAACCCCTAAAGCTAAGTCTAACCCTAACACTAACACCCCCCTAAGTTAAATATAATTTAAATCTAACAAAATAAATTAACTCTTATTAAATAAATTAATCCTATTTAAAGCTAAATACTTACCTGTAAAATAAACCCTAATATAGCTACAATATAACAAATAATTATATTGTAGCTATTTTAGGATTAATATTTATTTTACAGGCAACTTTGTAATTATTTTAACCAGGTACAATAGCTATTAAATAGTTAAGAACTATTTAATAGCTAAAATAGTTAAAATAATTACAAAATTACCTGTAAAATAAATCCTAACCTAAGTTACAATTAAACCTAAGACTGCACTATCAATAAATTAATTAAATAAACTACCTACAATTATCTACAATTAAACCTAACACTACACTATCAATAAATTAATTAAATACAATACCTACAAATAAATACAATTAAATAAACTAACTAAAGTACAAAAAATAAAAAAGAACTAAGTTACAAAAAATAAAAAAATATTTACAAACATTAGAAAAATATTACAACAAGTTTAAACTAATTACACCTACTCTAAGCCCCCTAATAAAATAACAAAGACCCCCAAAATAAAAAAATGTCCTACCCTATTCTAAATTAAAAAAGTTCAAAGCTCTTTTACCTTACCAGCCCTGAAAAGGGCCATTTGCGGGGCATGCCCCAAATAATTCAGCTCTTTTGCCTGTAAAAAAAACCATACAATACCCCCCCAACATTACAACCCACCACCCACATACTCCTAATCTAACCCAAACCCCCCTTAAATAAACCTAACACTAAGCCCCTGAAGATCTTCCTACCTTATCTTCACCATACCAGGTTCACCGATCCGTCCTCTGAAGTCTTCATCCAAACCCAAGAGGGGGCTGGCGATCCATAATCCGGCTGAAGTCTTCTATCAAGCGGCGGCTGAAGAGGTCCAGAAGAGGCTACAAAGTCTTCATCCTATCCGGGAAGAAGAGTAGATCCGGACCGGCAACCATCTTGATCCAAGCGGCATCTTCTATCTTCATCCGATGACGAACGGCTCCATCTTGAAGACCTCCGACGCGGATCCATCCTCTTCTTCCGACGTCCAAATGAAGAATGAAGGTTCCTTTAAGGGACGTCATCCAAGATGGCGTCCCTCGAATTCCGATTGGCTGATAGGATTCTATCAGCCAATCGGAATTAAGGTAGGAAAATTCTGATTAGCTGATGGAATCAGCCAATCAGATTCAAGCTCAATCCGATTGGCTGATTGGATCAGCCAATCAGATTGAGCTCGCATTCTATTGGCTGATCGGAACAGCCAATAGAATGCGAGCTCAATCTGATTGGCTGATCCAATCAGCCAATCGGATTGAACTTGAATCTGATTGGCTGATTCCATCAGCCAATCAGAATTTTCCTACCTTAATTCCGATTGGCTGATAGAATCCTATCAGCCAATCGGAATTCGAAGGACGCCATCTTGGATGACGTCCCTTAAAGGAACCTTCATTCTTCATTTGGATGTCGGAAGAAGAGGATGGATCCGCGTCGGAGGTCTTCAAGATGGAGCCGTTCGTCATCGGATGAAGATAGAAGATGCCGCTTGGATCAAGATGGTTGCCAGTCCGGATCTACTCTTCTTCCCGGATAGGATGAAGACTTTGGAGCCTCTTCTGGACCTCTTCAGCCGCCGCTTGATAGAAGACTTCAGCCGGATTATGGATCGCCAGCCCCCTCTTGGGCTTGGATGAATACTTCAGAGGACGGATCGGTGAACCTGGTATGGTGAAGATAAGGTAGGAAGATCTTCAGGGGTTTAGTGTTAGGTTTATTTAAGGGGGGTTTGGGTTAGATTAGGGGTATGTGGGTGGTGGGTTGTAATGTTGGGGGGGTATTGTATGGTTTTTTTTACAGGCAAAAGAGCTGAATTATTTGGGGCATGCCCCGCAAATGGCCCTTTTCAGGGCTGGTAAGGTAAAAGAGCTTTGAACTTTTTTAATTTAGAATAGGGTAGGGCATTTTTTTATTTTGGGGGTCTTTGTTATTTTATTAGGGGGCTTAGAGTAGGTGTAATTAGTTTAAACTTGTAATATTTTTCTAATGTTTGTAAATATTTTTTTATTTTTTGTAACTTAGTTCTTTTTTATTTTTTGTACTTTAGTTAGTTTATTTAATTGTATTTATTTGTAGGTATTGTATTTAATTAGTTTATTGATAGTGTAGTGTTAGGTTTAATTGTAGATAATTGTAGGTAGTTTATTTAATTAATTTATTGATAGTGTAGTGTTAGGTTTAATTGTAACTTAGGTTAGGATTCATTTTACAGGTAATTTTGTAATTATTTTAACTATTTTAGCTATTAAATAGTTCTTAACTATTTAATAGCTATTGTACCTGGTTAAAATAAATACAAAGTTGCCTGTAAAATAAATATTAATCCTAAAATAGCTACAATATAATTATTTGTTATATTGTAGCTATATTAGGGTTTATTTTACAGGTAAGTATTTAGCTTTAAATAGGAAATATTTATTTAATAAGAGTTAATTTATTTTGTTAGATTTAAATTACAGTGAGTGCAGAATTATTAGGCAAATGAGTATTTTGACCACATCATCCTCTTTATGCATGTTGTCTTACTCCAAGCTGTATAGGCTCGAAAGCCTACTACCAATTAAGCATATTAGGTGATGTGCATCTCTGTAATGAGAAGGGGTGTGGTCTAATGACATCAACACCCTATATCAGGTGTGCATAATTATTAGGCAACTTCCTTTCCTTTGGCAAAATGGGTCAAAAGAAGGACTTGACAGGCTCAGAAAAGTAAAAAATAGTGAGATATCTTGCAGAGGGATGCGGCACTCTTAAAATTGCAAAGCTTCTGAAGCGTGATCATCGAACAATCAAGCGTTTCATTCAAAATAGTCAACAGGGTCGCAAGAAGCGTGTGGAAAAACCAAGGCGCAAAATAACTGCCCATGAACTGAGAAAAGTCAAGCGTGCAGCTGCCAAGATGCCACTTGCCACCAGTTTGGCCATATTTCAGAGCTGCAACATCACTGGAGTGCCCAAAAGCACAAGGTGTGCAATACTCAGAGACATGGCCAAGGTAAGAAAGGCTGAAAGACGACCACCACTGAACAAGACACACAAGCTGAAACGTCAAGACTGGGCCAAGAAATATCTCAAGACTGATTTTTCTAAGGTTTTATGGACTGATGAAATGAGAGTGAGTATTGATGGGCCAGATGGATGGGCCCGTGGCTGGATTGGTAAAGGGCAGAGATCTCCAGTCCGACTCAGACGCCAGCAAGGTGGAGGTGGAGTACTGGTTTGGGCTGGTATCATCAAAGATGAGCTTGTGGGGCCTTTTCGGGTTGAGGATGGAGTCAAGCTCAACTCCCAGTCCTACTGCCAGTTTCTGGAAGACACCTTCTTCAAGCAGTGGTACAGAAAGAAGTCTGCATCCTTCAAGAAAAACATGATTTTCATGCAGGACAATGCTCCATCACACGCGTCCAAGTACTCCACAGCGTGGCTGGCAAGAAAGGGTATAAAAGAAGAAAATCTAATGACATGGCCTCCTTGTTCACCTGATCTGAACCCCATTGAGAACCTGTGGTCCATCATCAAATGTGAGATTTACAAGGATGGAAAACAGTACACCTCTCTGAACAGTGTCTGGGAGGCTGTGGTTGCTGCTGCACGCAATGTTGATGGTGAACAGATCAAAACACTGACAGAATCCATGGATGGCAGGCTTTTGAGTGTCCTTGCAAAGAAAGGTGGCTATATTGGTCACTGATTTGTTTTTGTTTTGTTTTTGAATGTCAGAAATGTATATTTGTGAATGTTGAGATGTTATATTGGTTTCACTGGTAAAAATAAATAATTAAAATGGGTATATATTTGTTTTTTGTTAAGTTGCCTAATAATTATGCACAGTAATAGTCACCTGCACACACAGATATCCCCCTAAAATAGCTAAAACTAAAAACAAACTAAAAACTACTTCCAAAAATATTCAGCTTTGATAGTAGCGGTGAGGTGCGGTCAGCAGATTAGGGGTTAATTATTGTAGGTAGGTGGCGGCGACGTTGTGGGGGGCAGATTAGGGGTTAATAAATATAATATAGGGGTCGGCGGTGTTAGGGGCAGCAGATTAGGGGTTCATAGGGATAACGTAGATGGCAGCGGTATACGGAGCGGCAGATTAGGGGTTAAAAAATTTAATCGAGCGGCGGCGATGTGGGGGGGCCTCGGTTTAGGGGTACATAGGTAGTTTATGGGTGTTAGTGTACTTTAGAGCACAGTAGTTAAGAGCTTTATGAACCGGCGTTAGCCCAGAAAGCTCTTAACTCCTGACTTTTTTCTGCGGCTGGAGTTTTGTCGTTAGATTTCTAACGCTCACTTCAGCCACGACTCTAAATACCGGCGTTAGAAAGATCCCATTGAAAAGATAGGATACGCAAATGGCGTAGGGGGATCTGCGGTATGGAAAAGTCGCGGCTGGAAAGTGAGCGTTAGACCCTTTCCTGACTGACTCCAAATACCAGAGGGCGGTAAAAACCAGCGTTAGGAGCCTCTAACGCTGGTTTTGATGGCTAACGCCCAACTCTAAATCTAGCCGTTAGTGTGCAACAGCTGCTCCACTTTTTCGCTCTAGTGTAGATTGCGTGTTTGGCGGGGGCGGAGCCTAACACGTTTCACAGTTCTATTGGCTGCTTCATCAGAGGTAGAGGACGTCCCCCCCATACCCAATGTATATAGCGTTTGACTCCTGGCATTCTGAGTCTAAAGGGGCCATCTTTGTTGATGGCTTAGTAGCCCCCTGTTCTAGAAATCAATTACGAAATCCCCATGTAATCTTATATTATATAATATTCGCTGTATAGAACATATTACTTATTGAATACACTTGTTAAAAAAGGGAATTAGAACAGTTAAAATTGTATCACTTGATCTCCCTAAACAATTTACACACATCTGTCATTTCTCTGCATATTGGCTGAAAAGGATATATGTGATGTGTCTCATGTTAAGAAATTGTCACTGAGTGTCAACCAACATTGTATTCCAACATAAAAAGAAATTAAATCTAAGAACTCAATCATCCTGTATAGCATGCCAATCCCTGAATCTCAAATATATTACTTTCAAGATCCACTATGATAGCTGCATATACCTATTGAGTGTATATATCCAAAATGATTTCTCTGCAATTGTTCTATTGCTTTGATATAAAAGTCATCCTTGTTGTTTTTGTGGATTTTTGAGAAGTGGTTAATCAGTGAATTCTTGAGGATACCTGCCTCTATATTTTTCATATGCTCAAGGCATCTGATTTTTAAGCCCCTTTTCATGCGCCCTATGTGTGTGATTTTTCACATGTACATCCCAGCATATATACTACATAGTTGGATTTGCAATTTAACATTCTTTTAAAAGGGGAATTTTTCTATCCTTTTGCTAATATCTGCAAACTTATTATATCTTTTTTTCTTGTGAATATGATCACAGCAGACACAGTTTTTTCTTTGGCATTTATAAAAGCCTTCTAGATTTAAAAAGCCCCCTTTATTTTTTCTGCTGGCACTATTTTTTAACATGCTTGGTGCTAGCATTTTTTACAGATTCTGATTTTTCTTAAAAACAATATCTGGTTTGTTGCCTAGCAGCCTAGTGTTTCTTTCCGTAGAGGACCAATTTTTTCTTAATATATTTTTAGTTTTCCAGAATCTGTCATTAAATGTGGTTACAAATTTCTTTCTTGGTCATCTGATTTTTCTTTTTATTAATATCATTATCAGATTTATTTCTGCCAGATTTTCCCAGTTTATTTCTTCCTTTGTTGCCTCTGCTTTTTAGTGCTGTGGTTTGTGTGTCTATCTAGAGTTTTGGCTCTTTCATATGCTCCCATAATAACTTTTTCAGAAATGTTTTTCTCTCTGAATTTCTTTTGTAATTTATCTGCTTCTATTTCAAAATCAGATTGCACCGTTCAGTTTCCACTGGAACTGTCCGTATGGAATGTTTTCTATCCACTTAGTATGGTGTGCTCTCCTAGCATCTAGATACCCATTGGTATCGGTTTCTTTACAATATAGTTTGCTACAGATCTTTCCATCCTGAGTGAATAGTGTAACATCTAGGAAATGAATATGGGTTTTACTTATTTTCTGGGTGAATTGCAAGTTCATATTGTTAATATTTAGACTTGTTACAAATTCTTCCCATAAATCCTCATCTCCATCCCAAATAATTAAAATATGATCGATAAATCTACGCTAGAAAATAACATTGCTGTTTTTGAAGGCTTCTCCTTCATAAATCATATCATCCCCAAATAGCCCCATATACAAATTAGCAAAGTTGCACGCAAATTTGGTCCCCATAGCTGTTCCATTTTTCTGTAAGTAGAATTTATCTTCAAACAGAAAATAATTATTTTGTAATACAAATTGGATGGAGTCTAGTACAAATTCTTTCTGTGTATTCATTAGATCATTAGCTTTGTTCATAGAGTGCTTAATGGCCCTAATCCCAGTCTCATGCGGGATATATGTATATAATGCCTACTAGGGGGCTAACCAGACTCTTGTGGATCTTCGACAGATAGTAGTGTGGTTATTTATTAATTTAAAATATCTTTAATTTCTACTAAATATAATTCTAATGTAGTCATCTCTATGGTAATACCACTAAACCAATACATATAAGTTGTAAAATAAAATCCATGAGAGGGTCTCCATTTTTTCCAAACAGTTTATTTGGAATCAATATATGTTAAAGGCCCACTGTAAGTAAATATTTTCTATGCCTGTTACTAACTAACTACCCCAAATACGCTTTTTATCAATAGCATTTCATTAACATATCTCTACCGTATATCAGAAATCTTGTCTGCAAATTTAATTGTTTTCCAAACCCACTCCGTGGGTATCCTTTGCTCTGTACCAATCCGTTTGCAATACCTAGGTTTCAAAATGGCGCTTTAAACACAAAGTTATTGGTTTAAGTATTTTGAACACTCAGTGTTGAAAATAGTGGGCAGGATAACGTGACATCATCGGCGAATAAAAGATATAACTTTTAGAACATTATGAAACTTCGTTTTGGAGAAAATATAGGTCAGTAGGTTTTAATTAATGTTTATTAACTTTAATATGTTAGTTGTTTAGCTTAAAAATTATAACAGAAAGTAATCCTTTAATAATAAGAGAAATATTTACAGGTATATATGTACATCTATTTTGCAGCAACACAGTCCATATTTAAGACAGGGCAACTTAACTACAATAACCCCAGTTTGTCCAACACTGCTAAAATAATCATAGGAATATACTTAGCCACATTTCTTCAGAATGTTCACCATCAGCCATCTTTACAGCATGCCCAAGATAAAAAAGAGAGAGAGAGAGAGTGCTCCAGCCTTCTATACCACAATTCAATAGGGAGTAGCCTATCAAATGCCTGTCAAAGGTCACTGGGAGTGTCTTTAGTTCAGAGAGAAAAGTGTAACTGGGGGGAAGGGATTTTAATAACAGCTAGATCAGCAAGCTATGTCACCACATTCCCTCACTTTTTCTTCTCCTATGTTGCCCCATTTTCTTGTTATACCCACTAGTACAGAAGAACGCAGTGGGAGCAAAAACCTTACAGGAAAAATTCTCCCACCATCCCTTAGGACTCGGCAATATGAGCTCTTCTGTACTTTCCTAGGACTGTCAATTCCTAGGCTAACTTTATACAATTCATTAAATAATGCATTTAAAATTATAAATAGAAACACAAAATCCTATGCTAAACCCCATTAGCAACATTTATACAATGGTCTTAAAATTGGGAAAAATTAAAAGTTCATGTGTGAGTGCATGAGTGTGGGTACACTAGATGGGTATGTGTGTAGTAAAATCTTTATTAATAAAGTGTGAATTGTGCCTGTAAAACAAATGGTTCACTGAAGTTCTTTGTTGTCATCTTTTGGCATCTGGTCCTTGCTTTTGCTTTACTAATCATCTCTCTTTGAACCACTTAGTTTTTTTCCAAGACCCTCAAAGGAATGAAAAGAGATTAAAACCAGGCATATATTTACTTCACACTACAACACTCCATCTGCAGTAGAAACCACATTCACAGTTATTAACTTCAAGTTGGGATGTGCCTCTATCATTGCATCATCCCACTTGCACCCTTACTTAAACTTATGTTGCTTGACTTATATGAATATTTACCCCTTTATGCTATATATATTATTTTGGCCTAATGCCCCATTTTGCATCTCCATTGTGATACGTTATACTTATTTAATTTGTCCAACGCCACCATCATAGCTTCATGGTAAGATCAGTCCTGATGACACCTGAAAAACAACAATCTATAATATGTGTTATTGGGGAAAAAATGGAAGGAAAGATTAGAAGCCTTCTATCTTCATTGGTTTTCTTCCTGCAAGATAAGACTTCAGACAGTTTACATAGAAATGTTATTGCATGTGGCCTCCCAAAACTAATCACAATGGAGGTATCTGTTATTGTTTTTTAGAAAAAGAATGCATCAATTAACTATACATTCTAAATATTGGCATTTAAAACTTAATAATGAAAAACATTTAAAATTATTAATTGAACTTAAAACTAAAGTATTATGTGATCTGTGGGGTGACAGTAGAGCGCTGGTACAAAGGCGATACCACACACTTACAAAATGAGAAGATCCTTCGTTCTTCTCAGTGTTATTTAAGTGAAAAAGGGGGGTAGGGTAAGTGCGCTAAAAAAAGCTAAAGGTATCAGAACAAAATTTAGTTTCCTTGATGATCGTTATTATTACATTAATATTTTGAATAGTGGTGAAAAAGTTATCAGATGTGATCTCCGAAATATATGTTAAAATTATAAATACAAATTAATTACTAAGATAAATGTTGATAGAAGGTGTTGTTCCTTAGATTTTATGTGCTAAAATTAGGAGTGGATTTAAACTTCTCTAAGTGATATCATAAAAAAGTAACTAAAAATGTTGCTAACAAAGTGATGTGAGAAGAAGTGTGTCGTTAGCAGTGTTTCAAATTTGTTATGTGTGAAAACTCCTTATATAGGGTAATACGGTACTTAGAGACTTAATAGTAGAAAGTGTAATATCAATAGCAATATTTGAGATTGTATATTTATGGGTCCAGAACTGAAAATAGCAGGTTTCAAGGGACCTAACAGATAGCCCTTGTATAGTAAATGCACACAGATGTAAAGAATCTTACATATTTATTTTCGATTAAAAGTATTACAATATAGCAATTAGAAAGGGGACGTCTCCCCAATTGCACAGCCTAAAGTTTCTCTAAAACCATAAAAATCTAAAAAAACTTAAATAAAACAATCTATGTAATTATCAGCGAATAGTCAAAACCTATATATCGTATAAGCACAGTTGAATTTTATGTGGTTAACTCTCGTAATAACTATTAGTATGATAGATTCATTATCACCTTAAAGTTCTATGTGGATAGTACAGAGTCTCTATGCAAGTTCCGTAATAGATTGTGATGACACACGGAGGTATGTTTTCTAGGGGTGATTGTACACTCCCTTCAATTCAATTGTGGTTAAGACAAATTTTAAAGCTTACTTTTTGAGTCCTGGAAGAGCTTCTGGAGCCTGTGTCCGCTGGCTATCTCTCAGCCGAGTCAGTACGCCGCATGGATCTTGGCGTCTGACGTCACCGGTAAATCTGCCGGTTGTCAAAATAGAAGAAATTCTCAGCTGGAGTGTATGTTGTATCCAGATATGATTTGGGAGATAAGTTCTTTATGAGCCAGTTGAAATTACACCCCGCACCTAGTGCCAATGCACGCAGGGGTAATTTGGACTCCGATATTGATGATTCAAGACGTAGCAGAATAACCCGGGTTACCTCAGATATTGGTTAAAAGTTAATTTGAGATTCAGATGTCATCATCTGTAGTGTGCACAGTCACTTAAATCGACGCGTTTCACTCACCAGGGAGCTTTATCAAGATACAGGTGACTGGCAAAAGGTGTTCTTAAGTAGGCTGTGGATAATTCTGATTGGTCCTTTTCAGATACTTTTTTGTAAAGGTGGAATTACAGGTTTTTTCTTCATACGGGTATCGTACTCCTTATACATGCTCAGAGACTTAAGGTGGAAGTCTTTAAACTCAAAAGAAGACTTTTAAACTTTTTAATGCAGTTCTTTTTCTGGTGTTCGAGTCATTTTTCTTATTAGTTTCCTGTTGTTTTAAATGTCAAATGGTATTTTACAAGCCAGCAAGTACTGGTTTTTATTCTTACTACATGTTCTATATCATATATGATATAGAACATGTAGTAAGAATAAAAAGTCTTCTTTTGAGTTTAAAGACTTCCACCTTAAGTCTCTGAGCATGTATAAGGAGTACAATACCCGTATGAAGAAAAAACCTGTAATTCCACCTTTACAAAAAAGTATCTGAAAAGGACCAATCAGAATTATCCACAGCCTACTTAAGAACACCTTTTGCCAGTCACCTGTATCTTGATAAAGCTCCCTGGTGAGTGAAACGCGTCAATCTAAGTGACTGTGCACACTACAGATGATGACATCTGAATCTCAAATTAACTTTTAACCAATATCTGAGGTAACCCGGGTTATTCTGCTACGTCTTGAATCATCAATATCGGAGTCCAAATTACCCCTGCGTGCATTGGCACTAGGTGCGGGGTGTAATTTCAACTGGCTCATAAAGAACTTATCTCCCAAATCATATCTGGATACAACATACACTCCAGCTGAGAATTTCTTCTATTTTGACAACCGGCAGATTTACCGGTGACGTCAGACGCCACGATCCATGCGGCGTACTGACTCGGCTGAGAGATAGCCGGCGGACACAGGCTCCAGAAGCTCTTCCAGGACTCAAAAAGTAAGCTTTAAAATTTGTTTTAACCACAATTGAAGGGAGTGTACAATCACCCCTAGAAAACATACCTCCGTGTGTCATCACAATCTATTACGGAACCTGCATAGAGACTCTGTACTATCCACATAGAACTTTAAGGTGATACAAAAAAACTCAGTCTGGATAATGAATCTATCATACTAATAGTTATTACGAGAGTTAACCACATAAAATTCAACTGTGCTTATACGATATATAGGTTTTGACTATTCGCTGATAATTACATAGATTGTTTTATTTAAGTTTTTTTAGATTTTTATGGTTTTAGAGAAACTTTAGGCTGTGCAATTGGGGAGACGTCCCCTTTCTAATTGCTATATTGTAATACTTTTAATCGAAAATAAATATGTAAGATTCTTTACATCTGTGTGCATTTACTATACAAGGGCTATCTGTTAGGTCCCTTGAAACCTGCTATTTTCAGTTCTGGACCCATAAATATACAATCTCAAATATTGCTATTGATATTACACTTTCTACTATTAAGTCTCTAAGTACCGTATTACCCTATATAAGGAGTTTTCACACATAACAAATTTGAAACACTGCTAACGACACACTTCTTCTCACATCACTTTGTTAGCAACATTTTTAGTTACTTTTTTATGATATCACTTAGAGAAGTTTAAATCCACTCCTAATTTTAGCACATAAAATCTAAGGAACAACACCTTCTATCAACATTTATCTTAGTAATTAATTTGTATTTATAATTTTAACATATATTTCGGAGATCACATCTGATAACTTTTTCACCACTATTCAAAATATTAATGTAATAATAACGATCATCAAGGAAACTAAATTTTGTTCTGATACCTTTAGCTTTTTTTTAGCGCACTTACCCTACCCCCCCTTTTTCACTTAAAACTAAAGTACACATTACACGATACAAATGTACTGCAAACAAATATGCTTATAAACAAAAATGAATGATTTAATTTGAGCCCTCCAGCTCTGTCAGTTGCTTCTTTAGAAACCCAATTTCATCTCTCATTCTCCTGTTTTTTTGTTCGAGTTCCCAATAACTTAAGTTGGCCTTATTGTTCATCTCATTTGACCTCAGCCTCCAATTTTCTCCTCTGTTAATATCGCCATTTAAATTCCTGTCTCTCCAGTTTCCTGTATTTGATGCTCTACTATTCTGATACCCACAAACATTCCTTCTATTACCCCTTTCTTATTCCTGCCTTTGAATAGTCAGATTGTTCTCCATTGACTGCTTCACTGCATAAATTGCCTTAATTGTGTATGGGTGATAATTCCACCACTTCTCAGCTCTAGTGAGTACCATATCTAAGTTTGTGGAATTTGGATCATACAGCTTTACAAACTCCTGACATTTTCTGGGGAGAGCTTCAAGTACCCTCTGTATGTGAGATGGTGACCCCCCAGACCATTTGGGTATGTGGCTGGCGCAGCACACACCAGAATAAAACTCTTTTTTCTACTTCAAATGGCCCATCTAGAGGTGTCACGAAAACCTCAGGCTTTAACTAAGAAGGGGTTAATTCTGTGTAGCTTGAACTCAAAACAGTTATTTGTTTTTCAAGAAGAATTGTGTGTTTTCTTTGAAGTGCCAGGAGCCTCCTAAATAGCCCCACCAAGTGTTATTGTGCATGCATTGAGTCATAAAGCCACTCAAGCTCTTAGTTTCAGAAAATACACAGGAAAGGGTTTATGGCTTAGGTTGTCAATAGAATGCATGATGCAAAACAGGGCCTCCATCACAAAAACTGACCAGGTCACTGAAAGGACATTGGTATATTATGTACTTATGTGTGTTAAAACTGTTATAACCTTAAATGAAGGTAATTATGACCACCTATGGCATATTTGATATCAAACCGATTCTCCCAATGAAACTAAGAGGTTCTCGATATGTAAATATAGAAATAGTTACCTAGCAAAAATTATAATGGATTGTATAATTTCAGGCAAGAACTTAGTCTATTGAAGGGCATAAAGACAGGAGGTTTCTTAGCCCGCCCAGGAGGGTGTGGTCAGGCAACCTAATCTCTGGAAAATGGTATAAGAATCTTATGTTTTTAACAATAAGGTGTTCATTCTACATGGGAGGCTGCTTGCTACAGCGTGAGTGACAACTTTTCTTCTTGCCCATCTCCCTGGGGGCAGACTCATAAGCTAGTGAAGTATTAGGTCTGTTATTTTTCTCCTATTTTATTTTAAAACACTGTTTGCTAATGTGTCATGTTATTTGTACCAACTTTTATTAATAATGCATTGTGCATAATATTTTTGGCATAATAAATCATTCTTTTATTAAGTTTGGCCTTTGTCTAATAATTGAACCACATTACTGAAAGAGACTGGAATATTAGAACTGTATAATTTAGGTTATTTTCTGCTAAATTATATTTAGAGGGTTAATGTGTAAATTCTGGGTTTTTTCTTAGGATTTTCCCTTTAATAAATTTTAAATAGTGGCAGTATTGGAGCTATAGGATTATTGGTTTAGTGTGGGTGGCATTAAAAGGGAGTTTAGGGCATTTCTCTTACGTCTAGTACAGACTAGGGAGTGTGGTTAACCCTTGCACCCACTAAACTGAATCACAAGCTTGCCTGGTGTGGCTAGATTGTGACCTATTGGTGACAGAAAAAGGGGGCTGATAACCCTTTCTGTACCAAATAAGTGACTGGCGCAGGGTTGGATAACCTTGGTTCGTCACAAGAGGTCTCATGGTAATTTCACTAATCTCTTTTTTTAGTGGTGTTAGTTAAAGCAGAAAGTTTAATACAATCTCTATCAGACTGTGTTTTTTCTAACTTTAATTTAAGATCTGTATTTTGCTCTGTCAAGTCTCCAATAATGTTTGTTAGTCCACTTATTGTTGACATCACTGCCTGCGCTATCATACATTTTCTTTTATTATTATTAATCTTTTTAATAGATATTACCTGAGTGAGTATCTCTAAAACACTTTCACAGTTTGGGTTCTTAGCTACTGGGATGAGGAATGGACCCTTGTATTTATGAATATAATTGTTAAAATAATCACAAATTTCCTGTGAAATATAGTTTTTTCCTAACATTTTTAACATATAGCCGTTAGAACTAAAATAAAAAATTATATATATATATACTAGAACAGACTCTGAATAGTGTGTCTCTCACAGCATAGTAGTTTTTTTTGTTTTTTTTTAAATGTTAATACAGGATGTACAAGATACCATTGAGATGCTAATTTTACACAACAAAGGACATAGCAGTTAAGCCATCTAGAAGGGGTAGTAATTAGATCTGTTTATAAGCAGGTCAGCAATCCAGCAGAGGCGGTAATATAGTTAAATTTAGTTTTCCTAACCACTGCTCAATATTCTTTATTTTAAATCTGGGGAACAGACTTAGAATAGTGTGTCTCTCTCAGCATAGTTTGCCAGACTATTTTACCTGCCCCAAATGCAAGGAATTATCATATCTATAGGGCAATGAAACACCAGACTAAACAGAAATTAAGCAACTTAGACTTTCTGTAAAGGAGATAACTTTGTATATAAGGAACACAAATCAAGCATTTAAAAAAAAAAAAAAAAAAACATTTGTAGTCCTAAAATATAGACCAAATTGAAAATGCAGGCTAAATTAAACACTCTTCAGATGTTTTTAGTTTAAACAGTGAAAAATGTTAAAAAAAAATGTGCTTTTAAATCCAAGTAGTGTGTCACACACTCACAGTATACCTTGCCATATACCTCTTCCACCTTCCCCCAACAGGAAGGAATTTACATTAACATATGTATAAGACAAGCTCCAGCTCTGGGTGTAACACATTCACAGAAATTAATCCTTTGTAAAAAAAAAAAAAAATTGTGCAAGAAAATTACTATCTTTATAAAATGTACATTATATTCCATTTATAAAGCAGCAAAAGTCAATCACTTTAACCTGACTATGGCAACTATTACATAGTACTGTACAGCTTTGGTTTTGTAAAAACATTTAGATGGGACCAACACAACACATGTCTCTAAAATGTATTAGATTTTTACAGAAAAAAAAATTCTAAACTATTTTACTCTCAAATTAATTTTTTAAAATCCATGTGGTGACCAATAAAAACATTTGAAGAAAAAAAACACACAACATGTCTAGCAGGGACAACTGATTAAAAAACTAGCTCAACAACAAAAGTATCCAGTTTTCAAAAACAAGAGAAATACAAGAGTTAAAGGGACAGTCCAGTACAAACTTTCATCATTCAGACAGGACTTCCAATTCCAATCAACTTTCCAATTTACTTTTATCATCAAATTTGCTTTTTTTTCTCTTGGTATTCTTAGTTTAAACCAAACATAAGTAGGCTCACATGCCAACTTCCAAGCCCCTGAGGACCGCCTCTCATTGCATGCTTTCCAAATCTCTTTTCAACACAAAGAGATGGAAAGTACACGTGGGCCACACAGACAACACTGTGTTCAGGCACAAGGGCTATTTAAGATTTAGCAAGCTACAGACAATCTATAAATCCCAGCAGTAAAAATAAACAAAGTTTATCAAACCTAGTAACCATAAACAACAGGCCTGCTGAAACCAACCATTATTTGCTATATTTAAATACAGTACTGCATACAAAAAATTTGCTATAATCTAACTTTACTGCAGTTAAATTTAAACATTTTGCAGTAACACACAATTGTATTATTTGCTCTAAAATGAGAAATTTTCTTTGACTAAGCTACTAATTTACCATCACCCATGAAACTCTATAGAAATGCAAATTTATACAGACAATTCCACCTGAAATACAGGTTTTCCAAACCATGCATTTTCTTCAGAAAACTTTTTTTTTTTTTTAAATAAAAAATAATATATATATATATACATACATTAGTGGTTCAAGTGAACAGAGGCACTCTCCGTGTAACAAAAAATTAGTGCTTTATTTCAATCCCATTTGAGTAAACGTTTTCGGGCTGTGATGCCCGTCATCAGACTCCTGTGATTACAAACAGTGTAATGTATGTTAATGATTTGGGAGCACCCCAACGCTGATAGAGAACAGTGAGTGCTGGTATTCTGGATTGATATATATATTGATATATATATATATATATATATATATATATATATATATACGCCTGCCGCCTAGCTCCTTTACAATCCATAATGAATGCCTCTGCCAGACTCATCTTCCTTACACGTCGCTCTTCATCTGCTGCGCCTCTCTGCCAATCCCTTCACTGGCTTCCTCTTGCCTCTAGGATCAAACACAAAACTCTCACTCTTACATACAAAGCCCTCAACTGCACTGCTCCCCCCTACATCTCAGACCTTGTCTCCAGATACTCTCCCTCCCGTCCCCTTCGCTCTGCTCATGACCTCCTACTCTCCTCCTCTCTTGTCACCTCATCACACTCCTATTTACAGGACTTCTCCAGACTGGCTCCCATCTTGTGGAACTCTCTGCCTCACTCCACAAGACTCTCTTCTAGTTTTAAAAGCTTCAAGTGCTCCCTAAAAACTCTACTGTTTAGGGACACATACAACCTACGCTAACCTTTCCTAATACCAGTTCCTCTCCTCCACTGCAATCCCCTGAACCCTCTTAGCATGTAAGCCTAAAAGTCCAGCTGTTTGTAGATCACCTTCTTAAGAGCTAACTACAACAGTGCAACTCTTGGCAGGGCCCTCTACCCTATAATTGTTTTGTTGTACTCCCCCTTTGTTTATAGCGCTGCGGAATTTGTTGGCGCTCTACAAATAACCGATAATAATAATAATAATATATATCCTGCAATATTCTGAAATAAATCAACATTCATTTGATTCCTGCAAAACTAGTTGGCATATGGATTTGTCTACAACT
The DNA here is from genome assembly GCF_027579735.1 of Bombina bombina. Lineage (NCBI taxonomy): Eukaryota > Metazoa > Chordata > Amphibia > Anura > Bombinatoridae > Bombina > Bombina bombina. Next base: position 1,122,816,382 of record NC_069500.1, read on the forward strand.
TCATGGTCGCCAAAATGTGGTTATTTATTAATTTAAAATATCTTTACTTTCTACTAAATATAATTCTAATTTAGTCATCGCTATGGTAATACCACTAAACCAATACAAATAAGTTGTGATATAAACTCCATGAGAGGGTCTCCATTTTTTTCCAAACAGTTTATTTGGAATCAATATATGTTAATAATAAGAGAAATATTTACAGGTATATATACACTGTGTGCAGAATTATTAGGCAAATGAGTATTTTGACCACATCATCCTCTTTATGCATGTTGTCTTACTCCAAGCTGTATAGGCTCGAAAGCCTACTACCAATTAAGCATATTAGGTGATGTGCATCTCTGTAATGAGAAGGGGTGTGGTCTAATGACATCAACACCCTATATCAGGTGTGAATAATTATTAGGCAACTTCCTTTCCTTTGGCAAAATTGGTCAAAAGAAGGACTTGACAGGCTCAGAAAAGTCAAAAATAGTGAGATATCTTGCAGAGGGATGCAGCACTCTTAAAATTGCAAAGCTTCTGAAGCGTGATCATCGAACAATTAAGCGTTTCATTCAAAATAGTCAACAGGGTCGCAAGAAGCGTGTGGAAAAACCAAGGCGCAAAATAACTGCCCATGAACTGAGAAAAGTCAAGCGTGCAGCTGCCAAGATGCCACTTGCCACCAGTTTGGCCATATTTCAGAGCTGCAACATCACTGGAGTGCCCAAAAGCACAAGGTGTGCAATACTCAGAGACATGGCCAAGGTAAGAAAGGCTGAAAGACGACCACCACTGAACAAGACACACAAGCTGAAACGTCAAGACTGGGCCAAGAAATATCTCAAGACTGATTTTTCTAAGGTTTTATGGACTGATGAAATGAGAGTGAGTCTTGATGGGCCAGATGGATGGGCCCGTGGCTGGATTGGTAAAGGGCAGAGAGCTCCAGTCCGACTCAGACGCCAGCAAGGTGGAGGTGGAGTACTGGTTTGGGCTGGTATCATCAAAGATGAGCTTGTGGGGCCTTTTCGGGTTGAGGATGGAGTCAAGCTCAACTCCCAGTCCTACTGCCAGTTTCTGGAAGACACCTTCTTCAAGCAGTGGTACAGGAAGAAGTCTGCATCCTTCAAGAAAAACATGATTTTCATGCAGGACAATGCTCCATCACACGCGTCCAAGTACTCCACAGCGTGGCTGGCAAGAAAGGGTATAAAAGAAGAAAATCTAATGACATGGCCTCCTTGTTCACCTGATCTGAACCCCATTGAGAACCTGTGGTCCCTCATCAAATGTGAGATTTACAAGGAGGGAAAACAGTACACCTCTCTGAACAGTGTCTGGGAGGCTGTGGTTGCTGCTGCACGCAATATTGATGGTGAACAGATCAAAACACTGACAGAATCCATGGATGGCAGGCTTTTGAGTGTCCTTGCAAAGAAAGGTGGCTATATTGGTCACTGATTTGTTTTTGTTTTGTTTTTGAATGTCAGAAATGTATATTTGTGAATGTTGAGATGTTATATTGGTTTCACTGGTAAAAATAAATAATTGAAATGGGTATATATTTGTTTTTTGTTAAGTTGCCTAATAATTATGCACAGTAATAGTCACCTGCACACACAGATATCCCCCTAAAATAGCTAAAACTAAAAACAAACTAAAAACTACTTCCAAAAATATTCAGCTTTGATATTAATGAGTTTTTTTGGGTTCATTGAGAACATAGTTGTTGTTCAATAATAAAATTAATCCTCAAAAATACAACTTGCCTAATATTTCTGCACTCCCTGTACACATCTATTTTACAGCAACGCAGTCCACATTTAAGACAGGGGAACTTTACTACAATAACCCCAGTTTGTCCAACACTGCTTAAATAATCATAGGAATATACTTAGCCACATTTCTTCAGAGTGTTCACCATCAGCCATCTTTACAGCATGCCCAAGATAAAAAAAGAGAGAGAGAGAGAGTGCTCCAGCCTTCTATGCCACAATTCAATAGAGAGTGGCCTATCAAATGCCTGTCAAAGGCCACTGGGAGTGTCTTTAGTTCAGAGAGAAAAGTGTAACTGGGGGGAAGGGATTTTAATAACAGCTAGAGCAGGAAGCTATGTCACCACAAGTAGAAGATGGACGTTTTTAGTTCTTCATTTGCTAGATATTTCCACTCACGATTATCTAGCAAATGAAGAACCAAAACCGGCCATCTTCTACTATCTGCCGAAGATCCACAAGAGTCTGGTTAGATCCCCTGGTAGACCGATTATCTCGGGCATTCATTCGCTAATGGCAAGGTTATCTGAATATGTGGATGTGTTCCTCAAACCAATGGTGTTGAATTTATGATCGTATTTGAGAGATACTTCACATCTACTACAGATCATTGAAGGTATAGAGTTGAGGCCAACATATAAATGGGCCACTCTAGAAGTTGCAGCATTATATACATCTATCCCGCATTAAACTCGGATTAGTGCCATTAAGCACTCTATGAACAAAGCTAATGATCTAACGAATACACAGAAAGAATATACTAGACTCCACCCAATTTGTATTACAAAAGAACTATTTTTTTGAAGATAAATTCTACTTACAGAAAACGGAACAGCTATGGGGATCAAATTTGCGCCCAACTTCGCTAATTTGTATATGGGGCATTTGAGGATGATATGATTTATGAAGGAGAAGCCTTCAAAAACAGCAATGTATAATTCCCCCAGAAAATAAGTAAAACCCATATTGATTTCCTAGATGTTACACTATTCACTCAGGATGGAATTGATCTGTAGCAAACTATATCACAAAGAAACCGATACCAATGGTTATCTGGATGCAAGGAGCGCACAGCATCCTAAGTGGATAGAAAACATTCCGTACGGACAGTTCCAGCGCTTAAGAAGGAACTGTACGGTGGAATCTGATTTTGAAATAGAAGCAGATAAATTACAAAAGAAATTCAGAGAGAAAAAAAATTCTGAATAAGTTATTTTGGGAGCATATGAAAGAGCCTAGATAGACACACTCGTATTCAAACCACAGCACCAAATAACAGAGGCAACACAGAAACAAATACACTGGGAAGATCTGGCAGAAATAGATCTGATAATGTTATTAATAAAAAGAACAATCAGATGACCAAGAAAGAGAATAGAGTTAAATTTGTAACCACGTTTAATGACGGGTTCTGGAAAATTAAAAATATATTAAGAAAGAAATGGTCTATACTGCAAAAAGACCTTCTACTGAAAGAAACACTAGGCTGCTGCTAGGCAACAAACCAATTATTGTTTTTAAGAAAAATCAGAATCTGGAAAACATGCTAGCACCAAGCATGTTAAAAAATAGTACCAGCAGAAAAAATAAAGGGGGCTTTTTATATCTAGAAGGCTTTTATAAATGCCAAAGAAAAAAATGTTCATATTCACACAAAAAAAAGATATAATAAGTTTGCAGATATTAGCAAAAGGATAGAAAAAATCCCTATTAAAAGAATGTTAAATTGCAAATCCAACTATGGAGTATATATGCTGGAATGTACATGCGAAAAACCACTTAGGTACATTGGGCGCATAAAAAGGGGCTTAAAAATTAGATGCCTTGAGTATATGAAAAATATAGAGGCAGGTATCCTCAAGAATCCACTGATTAACCACTTTTCAAAAATTCACAAAACAACAAGGATTACTTTTATATCAAAGCAATAGAACAAGTGCAGAATGGGAGAAGAGGGGGTAATAGATTGATATAATTGCGGAAGAGGGAAACATTTTGGATATATACACTCAATACGCTGGAACGAAATGGGCTTAAAGGGATAGTAAACCCCAAAATTTTCTTTTATGATTCAGATAGAACATACAAATTTAAACAACTTTCCAATTCACTTCTATTATCAAATGTGCTTCATTCCCTTGTTATCCATTGCTGAAGGGACAGAATTGCACTACTGACAGCTGGCTGAACACATCTAGTTAGTGCGTATTTATTTTTAACAAGGGATACTAAGAGAACGAAGCACATTTGAAAATAGAAGTGAATTTAAAAGTGTCTTAAAATGGCATGCTCTATCTGAATAATGCAAGTTTAATTTTACTTTCCTATCCCTTTAACAAAGATATTGAGCTAGCAGCCTTCCTATAACAGTCCTGATCTATTATCCCAAACCAAATATATATATATATGTATATGCAGCTATCATAGTGGATCTTGAAAGTAATATATTTGAGATTCAGGGATTGGCATGCTATACAGGATGAGTTCTTAGATTTAATGTCTTTTTATGTTGGAATACAATGTTGGTTGACACTCAGTGACGATTTCTTAACATGAGACACATCACATATATCCTTTTCAGCCAATATGCAGAAAAATGACTTATGTGTATAAAGTGTTTATGAAGATAAAGGGGGGTAGTTATCAAGCCGTCTACTTTTCTGGCTTCGCTGGCCCAATACACCCGCCTAAGCTCGCCTACCTTCGCCGCCGCGGACCTGAAAAAATACGCCTAAGTTATCAAATAAAGCTGTCAAAAAGCCGCGGGGCGATGAGCAGCGGACTGTGACAGTTATCACTCATCCGATCTCGCTGCTCTTTGGCTTTTTCCCAGCTTTATTGCTAGCCTGTCACTAAGCACTCACACTAAACTACACTGTTCTATCCCTATACCGGCGCCCCCGGAGCCCCCCGCAACTCAATAAAGTTACTAACCCCTAAACCGCCGCTCCTAGACCCTGCCGCAACTCTTATAAATGTATTAACCCCTAAACCGCCGCTCCTAGACCCTGCCGCAACTCTTATAAATGTATTAACCCCTAAACCGCCGCTCCCAGACACCGCCGCAACTCTTATAAATGTATTAACCCCTAAACCGCCGCTGCTGGACACCGCTGCCACCTACAGTATACCTAGTAACCCCTATCCTGCCCCCCTACACCGTCGCCCTCTATTATAAAGTTATTAACCCCTATCCTGCTGATCCTGCACCTCTCCGCAACTAAATAAATAGTTTAACCCCTAAACCGCCGCTCCCTGAACCCGCCACAACCTATATTAAACCTATTAACCCCTATCCTGCCCCCCCTACACCGTCTTCACCTATAATAAATTTATTAACCCCTAATCTGCCTCCCCTACACCGTCGCCCCCTATAATAAATTTATTAACCCCTATCCTGCCCCCCACTACGCCGCCGCCACTGTAATAAAATTATTAACCCCTAAACCTAAGTCTAACCCTAACCCTAACGCCCCCCCCTAACTTAAATATTAATTAAATAAATCTAAATAATATTTCTCTTATTAACTAAGTTAATCCTATTTAAAACTAAATACTTACCTATAAAATAAACCCTTAGGATTTATTTTTATTTTACAGGTACCTTTCAATTTATTTTAACTAGGTACAATAGCTATTAAATAGTTATTAACTATTTAATAGCTTACCTAGCTAAAATAAACTGAAATTTACCTGTAAAATAAATCCTAACCTAAGTTACAATTACACCTAACACTACACTATACTTTAATAAATTATTCCTATTTAAAAATAAATACTTACCTGTAAAATAAACACTAAGATAGCTACAATATAATTAATAATTATATTCTAGCTATCTTAGGATTTATTTTTATTTTACAGGTACCTTTCAATTTATTTTAACTAGGTACAATAGCTATTAAATAGTTATTAACTATTTAATAGCTTACCTAGCTAAAATAAACTGAAATTTACCTGTAAAATAAATCCTAACCTAAGTTACAATTACACCTAACACTACACTATACTTTAATAAATTATTCCTATTTAAAAATAAATACTTACCTGTAAAATAAACACTAAGATAGCTACAGTATAATTAATACTTATATTGTAGCTATCTTAGGATTTATATTTATTTTACAGGTAACTTTGTATTTATTTTAGCTAGTTAGAATAGTTATTAAATAGTTATTAACTATTTAATAACTACCTAGCTAAAAGAAATACAAAATTACCTGTAAAATAAATCCTAACCTAAGGTACAATTAAACCTAACACTACACTATCAGATTGAGCTTGCATTCTATTGGCTGTTCCGATCAGCCAATAGAATGCGAGCTCAATCTGATTGGCTTATTAGATCAGCCAATCGGAATTGAGGGGACGCCATCTTGGATGACGTCCCTTAAAGGAGCCTTCATTCGTCGTGGTTCGTCAGTGAAGAAGGAGGTTCCGCGTCGGCGGAAGGAAGATTCAAGACCCGGCTTGGAAGATGACTTCGCCCGGATAGAAGACCTCTTCAGCGCCTCTTTGAAGATGACATCGGCCGGATCGAAGACTTTTCTTCAGCGCCGCCTGGATGATGACTTCACCGGATGGAAGATTTCTTCAGCGCCGCTTGGAGGATTAACTTCTTCCGCTCCGGATGTCCACTTCGGTTCCATCTGTGGCTCGGCTGAGTGAAGATGACTAAAGGTAGGATGATCTTCAGGGGATTAGTGTTAGGTTTTTGTAAGGGGGGTTTGGGTTAGATTAGGGGTATGTGGGTGGTGGGTTTTAATGTTGGGGGGGGTTGTATTTTTCTTTTACAGGCAAAAGAGCTGTTTTCTTTGGGGCATGCCCCCACAAATGGCCCTTTTAAGGGCTGGTAAGGTAAAAGAGCTTTGAACTTTATTTAATTTAGAATAGGGTAGGGCATTTTTTTTTATTTTGGGGGGGTTTGTTATTTTATTAGGGGGCTGAGATTAGGTGTAAGTAGCTTAAAATTGTTGTAATATTTTTAACATGTTTGTAACTTATTTTTTTTATTTTTTGTAACTTAGCTTTTTTTATTTTTTGTACTTTAGTTAGTTTATGTAATTGTATTTAATTGTAGTTATTTGTAAGTAGTTTATTTAATTAATTTAATGATAGTGTAGTATTAGGTTTAATTGTAACTTAGGTTAGGATTTATTTTACAGGTAATTTTGTATTTCTTTTAGCTAGGTAGTTATTAAATAGTTAATACCTATTTAATAACTATTCTAACTAGCTAAAATAAATACAAAGTTACCTGTAAAATAAATATAAATCCTAAGATAGCTACAATATAATTATTAATTATATTGTAGCTATCTTAGACCTAGATTTGGAGTTTGGCGTTAGCCGTGAAAACCAGCATTAGAGGCTCCTAACGCTGGTTTTAGGCTACCGCCGGTATTTGGAGTCACTCAAAATAGGGTCTAACGCTCACTTTTCATCCGCAACTTTTCCATACCGCAGATCCCCTTACGTCAATTGCGTATCCTATCTTTTCAATGGGATCTTTCTAACTCCGGTATTTAGAGTCATTTCTGAAGTGAGCGTTAGACATCTAACGACAAAACTCCAGCCGCAGGAAAAAAGTCAGTAGTTAAGAGCTTTCTGGGCTAACGCCGGTTTATAAAGCTCTTAACTACTGTACTCTAAAGTACACTAACACCCATAAACTACCTATGTACCCCTAAACCGAGGTCCCCCCACATCGCCGACACTCGAATAATTTTTTTTAACCCCTAATCTGCCGACCGCCACCTACGTTATCCTTATGTACCCCTAATCTGCTGCCCCTAAAACCGCCGACCCCTGTATTATATTTATTAACCCCTAACCTGCCCCCCACAACGTCGCCTCCACCTACCTACACTTATTAACCCCTAATCTGCCGACCGCAAAGCGCCGCCACCTACGTTATCCTTATGTACCCCTAATCTGCTGCCCCTAACACCGCCGACCCCTATATTATATTTATTAACCCCTAATCTGCCCCCCTCAACGTCGCCTCCACCTGCCTACACTTATTAACCCCTAATCTGCCGACCGGACCTGAGCGCTACTATAATAAAGTTATTAACCCCTAATCCGCCTCACTAACCCTATAATAAATAGTATTAACCCCTAATCTGCCCTCCCTAACATCGCCGACACCTAACTTCAATTATTAACCCCTAATCTGCCGACCGGAGCTCACCGCTATTCTAATAAATGTATTAACCCCTAAAGCTAAGTCTAACCCTTACACTAACACCCCCCTAAGTTAAATATAATTTAAATCTAACAAAATTAATTAACTCTTATTAAATAAATTATTCCTATTTAAAGCTAAATACTTACCTGTAAAATAAATCCTAATATAGCTACAATATAAATTATAATTATATTATAGCTATTTTAGGATTTATATTTATTTTACAGGTAACTTTGTATTTATTTTAACCAGGTACAATAGCTATTAAATAGTTAAGAACTATTTAATAGCTAAAATAGTTAAAATAATTACAAATTTACCTGTAAAAGAAATCCTAACCTAAGTTACAATTAAACCTAACACTAGACTATTAATAAATTAATTAAATAAACTACCTGCAATTATCTACAATTAACCTAACACTACACTATCAATAAATTAATTAAATACAATTGCTACAAATAAATACAATTACATAAACTAGCTAAAGTACAAAAAATAAAAAAGAACTAAGTTACAAAAAATAAAAAAATATTTACAAACATAAGAAAAATATTACAACAATTTTAAACTAATTACACCTACTCTAAGCCCCCTAATAAAATAACAAAGCCCCCCAAAATAAAAAAAATGCCCTACCCTATTCTAAATTACTAAAGTTCAAAGCTCTTTTACCTTACCAGCCCTGAACAGGGCCCTTTGCGGGGCATGCCCCAAGAAATACAGCTCTTTTGCCTGTAAAAAAAAACATACAATACCCAAGCCCCCCAACATTACAACCCACCACCCACATACCCCTAATCTAACCCAAACCCCCCTTAAATAAACCTAACACTAAGCCCCTGAAGATCTTCCTACCTTGTCTTCACCTCACCGGGTATCACACCGATCCGTCCAGAAGAGCTCCTCCGATGTCCTGATCAGCCAATAGAATGCAAGCTCAATCTGATTGGCTGATTGGATCAGCCAATCGGATTGAACTTGATTCTGATTGGCTGATTCCATCAGCCAATCAGAATATTCCTACCTTAATTCCGATTGGCTGATAGAATCCTATCAGCCAATCGGAATTCGAGGGACGCCATCTTGGATGACGTCATTTAAAGGAACCGTCATTCGTCGTTCAGTCGTCGGCCAGGATGGATGTTCCGCGGTGGAGGTCTTCAGGATGCTGCCGCTTCGCTCCGGATGGATGCCGCTTGGATGAAGACTTCAATCGGATGGAAGACCTCTTCTGCCCCGCTTGGATGAAGACTTCAGCCGGATCATGGACCTCTTCAGCCCCCCGCTTGGGCTTGGATCAGGACATCGGAGGAGCTCTTCTGGACGGATCGGTGTGATACCCGGTGAGGTGAAGACAAGGTAGGATGATCTTCAGGGGCTTAGTGTTAGGTTTATTTAAGGGGGGTTTGGGTTAGATTAGGGGTATGTGGGTGGTGGGTTGTAATGTTGGGGGGCTTGGGTATTGTATGTTTTTTTTTACAGGCAAAAGAGCTGTATTTCTTGGGGCATGCCCCGCAAAGGGCCCTGTTCAGGGCTGGTAAGGTAAAAGAGCTTTGAACTTTAGTAATTTAGAATAGGGTAGGGCATTTTTTTATTTTGGGGGGCTTTGTTATTTTATTAGGGGGCTTAGAGTAGGTGTAATTAGTTTAAAATTGTTGTAATATTTTTCTTATGTTTGTAAATATTTTTTTATTTTTTGTAACTTAGTTCTTTTTTATTTTTTGTACTTTAGCTAGTTTATGTAATTGTATTTATTTGTAGCAATTGTATTTAATTAATTTATTGATAGTGTAGTGTTAGGTTAATTGTAGATAATTGTAGGTAGTTTATTTAATTAATTTATTAATAGTCTAGTGTTAGGTTTAATTGTAACTTAGGTTAGGATTTCTTTTACAGGTAAATTTGTAATTATTTTAACTATTTTAGCTATTAAATAGTTCTTAACTATTTAATAGCTATTGTACCTGGTTAAAATAAATACAAAGTTACCTGTAAAATAAATATAAATCCTAAAATAGCTATAATATAATTATAATTTATATTGTAGCTATATTAGGATTTATTTTACAGGTAAGTATTTAGCTTTAAATAGGAATAATTTATTTAATAAGAGTTAATTAATTTTGTTAGATTTAAATTATATTTAACTTAGGGGGGTGTTAGTGTAAGGGTTAGACTTAGCTTTAGGGGTTAATACATTTATTAGAATAGCGGTGAGCTCCGGTCGGCAGATTAGGGGTTAATAATTGAAGTTAGGTGTCGGCGATGTTAGGGAGGGCAGATTAGGGGTTAATACTATTTATTATAGGGTTAGTGAGGCGGATTAGGGGTTAATAACTTTATTATAGTAGCGCTCAGGTCCGGTCGGCAGATTAGGGGTTAATAAGTGTAGGCAGGTGGAGGCGACGTTGAGGGGGGCAGATTAGGGGTTAATAAATATAATATAGGGGTCGGCGGTGTTAGGGGCAGCAGATTAGGGGTACATAAGGATAACGTAGGTGGCGGCGCTTTGCGGTCGGCAGATTAGGGGTTAATAAGTGTAGGTAGGTGGAGGCGACGTTGTGGGGGGCAGGTTAGGGGTTAATAAATATAATACAGGGGTCGGCGGTGTTAGGGGCAGCAGATTAGGGGTACATAAGGATAACGTAGGTGGCGGTCGGCAGATTAGGGGTTAAAAAAAAGTGTTAGGTTTAATTGTAACTTAGGTTAGGATTTCTTTTACAGGTAAATTTGTAATTATTTTAACTATTTTAGCTATTAAATAGTTCTTAACTATTTAATAGCTATTGTACCTGGTTAAAATAAATACAAAGTTACCTGTAAAATAAATATTAATCCTAAAATAGCTATAGCATAATTATAATTTATATTGTAGCTATATTAGGATTTATTTTACAGGTAAGTATTTAGCTTTAAATAGGAATAATTTATTTAATAAGAGTTAATTAATTTCGTTAGATTTAAATTATATTTAACTTAGGGGGGTGTTAGTGTTAGGGTTAGACTTAGCTTTAGGGGTTAATACATTTATTAGAATAGCGGTGAGCTCCAGTCGGCAGATTAGGGGTTAATGTTTGAAGTTAGGTGTCGGCGATGTTAGGGAGGGCAGATTAGGGGTTAATACTATTTATGATAGGGTTCGTGAGGCGGATTAGGGGATAATAACTTTATTATAGTAGCGCTCAGGTCCGGTCGGCAGATTAGGGGTTAATAAGTGTAGGCAGGTGGAGGCGACATTGTGGGGGGCAGATTAAGGGTTAATAAATATAATATAGGGGTCGGCGATGTTAGGGCAGCAGATTAGGGGTACATAAGGATAATGTAAGTAGCGGCGGTTTACGGAGCGGCAGATTAGGGGTTAATAATAATATGCAGGGGTCAGCGATAGCGGGGGCGGCAGATTAGGGGTTAATAAGTGTAAGGTTAGGGGTGTTTAGACTCGGGGTACATGTTAGAGTGTTAAGTGCAGACGTAGGAAGGGTTACCGCATAGCAAACAATGGGGCTGCGTTAGGAGCTGAACGCGGCTTTTTTGCAGGTGTTTGGTTTTATTTCAGCTCAAACAGCCCCATTGTTTCCTATTGGGGAATCGTGCATGAGCACGTTTTTGAGGCTGGCCGCGTCCGTAAGCAACTCTGGTATCGAGAGTTGAAGCTGCGTTAAAAATGCTCTACGCTCCTTTTTTGGAGCCTAACGCAGCCTTTATGTGGACTCTCAATACCAGAGTTATTTTTATGGTGCGGCCAGAAAAAAGCCAGCGTTAGTTTTTCGGGTCGTTACCGACACAACTCCAAATCTAGCCGTCAGTGTTTATTTTACAGGTAAGTATTTATTTTTAAATAGGAATAATTTATTAAAGTATAGTGTAGTGTTAGGTGTAATTGTAACTTAGGTTAGGATTTATTTTACAGGTAAATTTCAGTTTATTTTAGCTAGGTAAGCTATTAAATAGTTAATAACTATTTAATAGCTATTGTACCTAGTTAAAATAAATTGAAAGGTGCCTGTAAAATAAAAATAAATCCTAAGATAGCTAGAATATAATTATTATTTATATTGTAGCTATATTAGGGTTTATTTTAAAGGTAAGTATTTAGTTTTAAATAGGATTCATTTAGTTAATGAGAGTTAATTTATTTAGATTTATTTAATTAATATTTAAGTTAGGGGGGCGTAAGGGTTAGGGTTAGACTTAGGTTTAGGGGTTAATAATTTTATTACAGTGGCGGCGGCGTAGTGGGGGGCAGGATAGGGGTTAATAAATTTATTATAGGTGGCGACGGTGTAGGGGGGGCAGATTAGGGGTTAATAAATTTATTATAGGTGGCGACGGTGTAGGGGGGGCAGGATAGGGGTTAATACATTTAATATAGGTTGCGGCGGGTTCAGGGAGCGGCGGTTTAGGGGTTAATACATTTATTATAGTTGCGGTGGGCTCCAGGAGCGGCGGTTTAGGGGTTAATATGTATAGAGTAGCTTGCGGTGGGCTCCGGGAGCGGCGGTTTAGGGGGTAATAACTTTATTTAGTTGCGGCGGTGTAGGGGGGGACAGATTAGTGGTGTTTAGACTCGGGGTACATCTTAGGGTGTTAGGTGCAGACAGCTCCCATAGAAATCAATGGGATGTCTGTCAGCAGCGAACTTGTACTTTCGCTATGGTCAGACTCCCATTGATTCCTATGGGATCCGCCGCCTCCAGGGGTGGCGGTTTGAAAACCAGGTACGCTGGGCCGTAAAAGTGCCGAGCGTACCTGCTAGTTTTTTGATAACTAGCAAAAGTAGTGAGAATGTGCCGCACTTGTGTGCGGAACATCTGGAGTGACGTAAGAATCGATCTGTGTCGGACTGAGTCCGGCGGATCGAAGCTTACATCACAAAATTCTACTTTTGCCGGTCTCGAGCCTTTGATAACTAAGGCGTATCAGCCTCGCCACAAATACGCTGCGGAATTCCAGCGTATTTGAGGTTGACGGCTTGATAACTAGGCCCCAAAGTGACACAATTGTAACTGTTCTAATTCCCTTTTTTAACAAGTATATTCAACAAGTAATATGTTCTATACAGCGAATATTATATAATATAAGATTACATGGGGATTTCGTAATTGATTTCTAGAACCGGGGGTTACTAAGCCATCAACAAAGATGGCGCCTTTAGACTCAGAATGCCAGGAGTCAAACGCTATATACATTGGGTATAGGAGGGGCGGACCCTACCTCTGATGAAGCAGCCAATAGAGCTGTGAAATGCATTAGGCTCCACCCCCGCCAAACACATGATCTAATCTAGAGCAAAATAGTGGAGCAGCTGTTGCACACTAATAGTGCATTAAGTGCTGAACCACTGATGCTCGTTTTTATTAGCAATATACGAAGTGAAATAGCGGACACGCTGGTGTGGATGTTCACATATCCAGGACTGTCACTCTCACGCTTCTTTCCATTTCTATTGCCGTTTTAAGGCTATTTGTCTCTGTGCTTTTAGACTGTATCATGTACAGGAGTCATTTTATGTTGTGCGCATTCTGTATCTGCATAATTTATTAAGAGCCTGCAGACCTGTATGATTTTTATTGTTACATAGAATAAATACATATACTTTTTACTTATACTGCTGTCACTAGTTTAATATATTGGAGAGACCACAATTCGTTGACTTTCAACAGTGGGGACATTGGCAAATTTCCTCCTTACAAGCAACTACATACAGTGGAAACACAAAGGAAACTTTCCCAGAGGAGCGCCCGTAACTCCAGAGTTGGATATATACCTCATAGTGGATGAGGTTAAACCAAGTGAGTGCGTAATTGTCTCTTGTCTGTATGTGTTTTTAAGTCAAAGACATATTACACTAGGAGTGCCTTCTTGTGCGCTTGTCTATCCTTGTACCGTTTCAGAAACTTTTGGGGAAGAACCTAACTTAGACACCTAACATTGTAGACCTAACACTGAATAGGGAAATAAGATGAGTGTGCACGAATGCACGCTCCTTCCGCTGTCCCGGGACAGACATACTGATTTGTTGCTTAGAAGTCCTTTGCAATGGGATGTGGCTACTGAGGAACTTTTGAGGTAAAATATCTTTCTTTTTTACATAGAGATGTTCAGGTGATATTTTCTAGTCAGCTTTTTACAGCTATGCTGCATCACTTTCAAGTGTTTAAACATTTTGGTATTATGTCCCTGTAACTCCTATACGATATATATATATATATATATATATATATATATATATATATATAAATGACGTATAATAAAGGAATCCACACTCACTGGACTTGCAAACAGTCCAGTGAGTGCAGACACCTTTATACGTTTAATGTTTGAAAAAGTTTCTCTCCTGCCATCCTGGCAGCTGTTGATTATAAGTGTGAGTACAGATTGCCCTTTGAAATGTACACACATATTTATATTTATATATATATATATATATATATATATATATATATATATATATATATATATATATACAGAAGATCAGCACTCACCAACTCTCACAACCACTCTGTGCACGGCCAAATTGCGTCCAAAATAGTTAACACTGAAGTAGGACAGGACCCGGTGTTGGTCCGTAGTATCCCACACCAATAACAACCAGCACCAGAGATATGATGAATCACCAATTTAATGCCAAATATGCATAACGTTTCAGCCCCCACTGGAGCCTTGGTCACATGCAGCAAATCCAAAAAAAAAATAGGCATAAAATATGCATCCAATAAAATCCCTTAAATACCCACACCCACCGATCAGATTCGAAACACAGAACCGCCAAATAATGAAAATACAAACACAGCTGTAACACATAAGTATCAGCGTGAACCGCAAGCATCCACTCATAACCAAGGCAGCGATGTGTTATCAAACAGGGAGCAACGTACCACTACTGCGCATGCGTGCGTGATGACGTCATCCTGCAAACACGGGTAATCATGGGGATCAATACACAAAGGCCTCTAGTTACAGCGCAGATGCGCGACTGGCCAATTAAGTCTCAAGAAACGGCTCAATCCGTACTATTGTGTAATGTAACCATGGCGACCATACAAAGCTTCACGTGCACCACAAGTAGTTACTAAGCAATGTGACATTGATATGGCAAACTATATGAAGACTACCATATTTATACAAAATATTATTATCAATAAAAAGACAAGAATACTTAAATGACTTATTGTAACATGTAAACAGATGAATTGTCGGTACTGGGTTACTGGAAATAAATCTGATCAAAAAAAGTGAAAAAAGTTTACAGTTAAAACAATTAATTGGCGTGCTAATAAGACACAAACACCTAGATTTAGAGTTCTGCGTTAGCCTTAAAAAGCAGTGTTAAGGGGTCCTAACACTGCTTTTTAACGCCCGCTGGTATTACGAGTTTGGCAGGTACAGGTGTACCGCTCACTTTTCTTCCACGACTTTTGGCTACCGCAAATCCCCTTACGTCAATTGCGTATACTATCTTTTTAATGGGATTTGCCTAACGCCGGTATTACAAGTTTTGGAGAAATTGAGCGCCACAGCCTCTACCTCCAAGACTCCTACCGCATAAAAAAGTCATTAGTTAAGAGTTTTATGGGCTAACGCCGGAACATAAAGCTCTTAACTACAGTGCTACAAAGTACACTAACACCCATAAACTACCTATGAACCCCTAAACCGATGCCCCCCCACATCGCAAACACTATAATAAAATTATTTAACCCCTAATCTGCCGACCGGACATCGCCGCCACCTACATTATAGCTATGAACCCCTAATCTGCTGTCCCTAACATCGCCGACACCTATATTATATTTAACCCCTAATCTGCCCCCCCCAACATCGCCGCCACATACCTACACTTATTAACCCCTATAATCGCCGCCACTATAATAAATGTATTAACCCCTAAACCGCCGCACTCCCGCCTCACAAACACTATAATAAATTTTATTAACCCCTAATCTGCCCTCCCTAACATCGCCGCGACCTACCTACAATTATTAACCCCTAATCTGCCGCCCCCAACGTCGCCGCTACTATAATAAAGTTATTAACCCCTAAACCTAAGTCTAACCCTAACCCCCCCTAACTTAAATATAATTTAAATAAATCTAAATAAATTTACTATAATTAAATAAATTAATCCTATTTAAAACTAAATACTTACCTATAAAATAAACCCTAATATAGCTACAATATAACTATTAGTTACATTGTAGCTATTTTAGGATTTATATTTATTTTACAGGCAACTTTGTATTTATTTTAACTAGGTACAATAGCTATTAAATAGTTAATAAATTAATTAAATAAATTAAATACAATGATCTAAACTAAAATACAATTAAATAAACTAAACTATATTACAAAAAAAAAACACTAAATTACAAAAAAAAAAAAATGTACAAGAATTTTAATCTAATTACACCTAATCTAAGCCCCCTAATAAAATAAAAAAGCCCCCCCAAATAATAAAATTCCCTACCCTATACTAAATTACAAAAGTAATCAGCTCTTTTACCAGCCCTTAAAAGGGCTTTTTGCGGGGCATTGCCCCAAAGTAATCAGCTCTTTTACCTGTAAAATAAAATGCAAGACCCCCCCCAACATTACAACCCACCACCCACACACCCCTACTCTAAAACCCACCCGATCCCACCTTAAAAAAACCTAACACTACCCCATTGAAGATCACCCTACCTTGAGCCCTGTTCACCCAGCCGGGCACCACTGGCCATCCGATCCGTCCAGAAGTCTACTCTTCATCCGATGGGGTAGAAGAGGACATCCGGACCGGGAGAAGGCTTCATCCAAGCGGCATCTTCTATCTTCATCCATCCGGCGTGGAGCGAGTCCATCTTCAAGACATCCAACGCGGAGCATCCTCTTCTTTCCATGGCCGACGACTGAATGAAGGTTCCTTAAAATGACGTCATCCAAGATGGCGTCCCTCGAATTTCGATTGGCTGATAGGATTCTATCAGCCAATCAGAATTAAGGTAGGAAAAATCCGATTGGTTTATTTAATCAGCCAATCGTATTGAAGTTCAATCCGATTGGCTGATTGGATCAGCCAGTAGAATTGACCTTGCATTCTATTGGCTGATAAAATAAGCCAATTGGATTGAACTTCAATCCGATTGGCTGATTAAATCAACCAATCAGATTTTTCCTACCTTAATTCCGATTGGCTGATAGAATCCTATCAGCCAATCGGAATTCGAGGGACGCCATCTTGGATGACGTTATTTAAAGGAACCTTCATTCAGTCGTCGGCCGTGGAAAGAAGAGGATGCTTCGCGTCGGATGTCTTGAAGATGGACCCGCTCCGCGCCGGATGGATGAAGATAGAAGATGCCGCTTGGATGAAGCCTTCTCCCGGTCCGGATGTCCTCTTCTGCCCCATCGGATGAAGACTTCTGGATGGATCAGACGACCAGTGGTACCCGGCTGGGTGAACACGGCTCAAGGTAGGGTGATCTTCAATGGGGTAGTGTTATTTTTTATAAGGGGGGATTGGGTGGGTTTTACAGTAGGGGTGTGTGGGTGGTGGGTTGTAATGTTGGGGGGGTCTTGTATTTTATTTTACAGGTAAAAGAGCTGATTACTTTGGGGCAATGCCCCGCAAAAAGCCCTTTTAAGGGCTGGTAAAAGAGCTGATTACTTTTGTAATTTAGTATAGGGTAGGGAATTTTATTATTTTGGGGGGCTTTTTTATTTTATTAGGGGGCTTAGATTAGGTGTAATTAGATTAAAATTCTTGTACAATTTTTTTATTTTTTGTAATTTAGTGTTTGTTTTTTTTGTAATATAGTTTAGTTTATTTAATTGTATTTTAGTTTAGATCATTGTATTTAATTTATTTAATTAATTTATTGATAGTGTAGTGTTAGGTGTATTTGTAACTTAGTTTAGGATTTATTTTACAGGTAATTTTGTACTTATTTTAACTAGGTAGCTATTAAATAGTTATTAACTATTTAATAGCTATTGTACCTAGTTAAAATAAATACAAAGTTGCCTGTAAAATAAATATAAATTATAAAATAGCTACAATGTAACTGATAGTTATATTGTAGCTATATTAGGGTTTATTTTATAGGTAAGTATTTAGTTTAAAATTAATTAATTTATTTAATTATAGTAAATTTATTTAGATTTATTTAAGTTATATTTAAGTTAGGGGGGTTAGGGTTAGACTTAGGTTTAGGGGTTAATAACTTTATTATAGTAGCGGCGACGTTGGGGGCGGCAGATTAGGGGTTAATAATTGTAGGTAGGTGGCGGCGATGTTAGGGAGGGCAGATTAGGGGTTAATAAAATTTATTATAGTGTTTGCGAGGCGGGAGTGCGGCGGTTTAGGGGTTAATACATTTATTATAGTGGCGGCGATGTCCGGTCGACAGATTAGGGGTTAATAAGTGTAAGTAGGTGGCGGCGATGTTGGGGGGGCAGATTAGGGGTTAATAAATATAATTTAGGTTTCGGCGATGTTAGGGGCAGCAGATTAGGGGTTCATAGCTATAATGTAGGTGGCGGCGGTGTCCGGAGCGGCAGGTTAGGGGTTAATAATATAATGTAGGTGTCAGCGATAGCGGGGGCGGCAGATTAGGGTTTAATAAGTGTAAGGTTAGGGGTGTTTAGACTCGGGGTTCATGTTAGGGTGTTAGGTTTAGACTTATAAAGTGTTTCCCCATAGGAAATAATGGGGCTGCGTTAGGAGCTGGACGCTGCTTTTTTGCAGGTGTTAGGTTTTTTTTTCAGCCAGCTCAGCCCCATTGTATCCTATGGGGAAATCATGCATGAGCACGTTTTTCCAGCTTACCGCTACCGTAAGCAACGCTGGTATTGAGGGTTGAAGTGGAGCTAAATTTGGCTCAACGCTCACTTTTCTGAGGCTAACACAGCCATTCAGAAAACTCGTAATACCAGCATTGGCTTAAGGGTGCGCTGGAAAAAAAGGAGCGTTAGCCCTGCAGGTTTTTACTGACAAAACTCTAAATCTAGGCGAAAGAGGGTTAACAGCAACAATACTTAATGAGCCACATACGGCTACATAGTGTAGATCAAACAAGACCAACTTAAGTATGTATTGTGACAACAACTACTAGTGTCATAGAATAGCAGCCAATGAACTATAATATACATTATTCCGCAACATGCAAAAGGAACATGGTAGAAACCGGTCTCCACAATGAGAGGAAGCCCACAGTCACTTGTAGAAACAACTATAATCGATCATCACATTCAGGCCTTTTGGAGAGATTATATCAAGACGGTAGATCCAACGTGATTCCATCTTCAGGAGTGCCTTATCGTGATCACCCCCACGTCTAGATTTGGGGATGTGATCAATGAGAATTGTCCTCAGAGCAGAGATGGGATGACCAGCCTGTTGAAAGTGGCGTGCCTCCGGTTGATCGGACGATCCTTTATCCAAAGCTAATCTGATGGCTGTTTTGTGGTTGGCTAACCTCTCTCTGAAGGAGGTAATGGTCTTCCCCACGTAATATAGAGAACAGGGGCAAATAATCACATAGATCACATGATCTGAAGTACAGGTCAGCTGATGTCGTATATTGAAGGTCTTATTCGTATGAGGGTGATGGAACCTATTCCCAACAATCATACCATTACATGTAATACAGTTGCCACATGGACATTCCTTCTGTGTATAGTCTGTTACTTCATTCTGCAGTGTGCTAATACAGGGACATGACTACAGAGACTGTGTCCACTTCTCTATCCCAGGATGGTCCCTATGGGGAAATTGAAGATTACTGATGATGATGCATCAGACATCAGGTGTGAGGCTGACATGCAGGAGCTGGATGAGACCAAAGGTGAGACTCCATTGAATATTTACCATAAATTATTACATTTAGAAAAGAAAGAAGTTGACTACTATCTACATGCGGTGTACCTCTCCAAATACCATAAAGATAAATTTATTCCACAGGGTTTTAGGGTAAGAAATATTCCCACTTTGGGTAGGATTAACATGGAATTTTGTAGACGGTGGTGTGGGATCCTAAACAAATGTTCACATGATTTAATGCTTTTGGTCATCGATGATTAAAAATCATTGCGAGAAATGACAATACACAAATTAAAGACAAATTATTACATGTACTTAGTAGCGATCCCGACGCAGATTGGTTAAATAAGCTAGCCACCCAAGTGTCTAAATACAAACAAAAATTGTTAACATTCAAAAATAAAAAGTATAATACAGTGGAGAATGATTACAGGGATAGGAAAGTCTATAGGTGGTTGTACGGTAAAAATGAGACTCCTTATCAAAGGAAGGGTAAGTTTATTAAAAACAAATGAGTCAATTTTGATACAATTGACAGTAGTGGAGGTGAGTCCTCAGGGAGCGAGATAGCTAATACTACACCAAAGGTACCTAGTGATAGTGGGGTTTCCACAAAATCCTCACAGAGACCCCCTTTACCCATGGTTTCAGATCCAGACACCATAGGAGGGGGTGAGGAAACATAAAAAAAAGCACAATTCGAAAAACAAAACAATAGTTTATAATTTGAGCTCACGTACACTATCTGATGAGGAACATTCACTACTTAACAATGGTTTATCTTTTATCCCCACGCCTAGAACTGATATTTTTTTATATACGGGTTGATTTTCATCGTTTTCCGTGACAATTGAAGTTAAAAGTATTTTTTAAAAACACAGCTGAATATGTACCCAAACCCTTTAAGGGTAAAAGTTCTTTTGAACCACCCATTACTCACCCTATGATTAAGACCTTTACACGTATGGTTAACACTGATATTGGTTCAAGTGACTTGTCTACTAGCGATACTTGGGATAACCTCACACCACTTGAAAGAAGAGCTTTGAAAACTTTGACTGATGATAGCTCTATTGTGATCAGACAAGCCGATAAGGGTGGAGCCATCGTGGTGTTGGACTATTCCATGTATAGGCTAGAAGCTCTTAGACAATTGGAGGATGGATTAATTTACCGTAAATTATCGTTTAATCCGACTATTAAATTTAAAGAACAGGTTTACAGTCTCTTGTGTATGTCTTTGGATGCTGGTTTCATTGATGAAGACACCTTTAGGTTTTTAAGGGTTGATAACCCTATCAGTCCTATCCTTTACCTTTTACCAAAAATACACAAGAGCCTGTCTAACCCGCCTGGTCATCCGATTGTTTCAGCGAGGGGTTCTTTGTTCCAACCCCTCGCTGAATACATTGACCACTTCCTTCAACCTGTGGTTAAATCAACTGTGTCATACTTGAGGGATTCCTCTGAGCTTATCCACCTCTTAGGTCAGATGGAAGACATCCAAACCTCTGACATCTTAGTCACATTAGATGTCATTAATCTTTATACCATCATCCCACATTCGCATGGGGTGGAGATGGTCAGGAGAACCCTATCAGATAACCCTCACTATTGTGGACCACCCGTCGAGTTTCTGTTGGAACTGTTGGAGCTCTCTTTGGCCAAAAATTATTTTCGTTTTGAGAATGTTTTTTATTTGCAAACACTTGGTATGGCGATGGGGTCTAATATGGCCCCATCATATGCAAACATCTATATGTCCATGTATGAACAGGAACATATTTTTTTGGCTAATCAGAGTTCCATCAGATTCTTCTGACTCTATATAGATGATGTTTTTATGGTTTGGAGAGGTGACAGTGAGTCTTTGACCTTGTGGTTTAATAATCTTAATGCCCTGAATTCTACTGTACGGTTCAAGATGGACATTAATGACACATGTATACACTTTCTAGATCTTGAGATTTATAAGAAAGAGACACCATCTGGTTTAAGACTCACAACACTATACAATAAACCGACAGATAAGAACTCAATACTTTATTACAATAGTTTTCACCCCAGTTTTTTAAAAAAAAGGAGTCAGCTCTTCCCAGCTCCTGCGTGTTGTACGCAACAACACAGAGGAGGCCCACAAGAAGGAACAACTTGAAACAATGGCTCAGAAATTTGCAAATAGAGGCTATCCTAAACCGTTAATCACGGCACAATGCGAGAATGCACAGACACTCAGCCAACAATTGCTATTGACTAAACCACTCAAGCCGGCTGAACAGCGCATGAATTTCATCACCACGTATACACCAGCATCACGAAAAGGTCCAAAAAGTGATTGAACAACATTGGCCTATTGTATCAACAGATACTTCATTACCATTTGGCGAATTGCCTCCCCCGAGACTGGTATATAAGAGAGTGCAGAATTTGAGGGACCTCTTGGTGAGGACTGATCCTATTGCAAGTTACCAGAATTAAACCTGGTTACCCCCAGGGAAGAAGGGGTGTTACAGATGTGACAACTGTATTACCTGTAATGGTATGATTGTTGGGAATAGGTTCCATCACCCTCATACGAATAAGACCTTCAATATATGACATCGGCTGACCTGTACTTCAGATCATGTGATCTACGTGATTATTTGTCCCTGTTCTCTATATTACGTGGGGAAGACCATTACCTCCTTCAGAGAGAGGTTAGCCAACCACAAAACAGCCATCATATTGGCTTTGGATAAAGGATCGTCCGATCAACCGGTGGCACGCCACTTTCAACAGGCTGTTAAGTATTGTTGCTGTTAACCCTCTTTGCATCTTATTAGCACGCCAATTCATTGTTTTAACTGTAAAC
This sequence comes from Bombina bombina, assembly GCF_027579735.1. NCBI lineage: Eukaryota > Metazoa > Chordata > Amphibia > Anura > Bombinatoridae > Bombina > Bombina bombina. The sequence continues at coordinate 1,122,838,989 of NC_069500.1, forward strand.
TTTTTTCACTTGGTGGTTTTGATCAGATTTATTTCCAGTAACACAGTACCGACAATTCATCTGTTTACATGTTACAATTAGTCATTTAAGTATTGGTGTGGGATACTACGATCAACACCGGGTCCTGTCCTACTTCAGTGTTAACTATATATATATATATATATATATATATATATATATATATATATATATATATATACAGTATCTCACAAAAGTGAGTACACCTTTCACTTTTTTCTAAATATTGTATTATATCTTTTCATGTGACAACACTGAAGAAATGAAACTTTGCTACAATGTAAAGTAGTGAGTGTGCAGCCTGTATAACAGTGTAAATGTGCTTTCCCCTCAAAATAACTGAACACACAGCTATTAATGTCTAAACTGTTGGCAACAAAAGTGAGTACACCCCTAAGTGGAAATGTCCAAATTGGGCACAATTAGCCATTTTCCCTCCTCGGTGTCATATGACTCGTTAGTGTTACAAGGTCTCAGGTGTGAATGGGGAGCAGGTGTGTTAAATTTGGTGTTATCGCTCTCACACTCTCTCATACTGGTCACTGGAAGTTCAACATGGCACCTCATGGCAAAGAACTCTCTGAGGATCTGAAAAAAAGAAATGTTGCTCTACATAAAGATGGCCTAGGCTATAAGAAGATTGCAGAGACACTGAAACTAAGCTGCAGCACGGTGGGCAAGACCATACAGTGGTTTCACAGGACAGGTTCCACTCAGAACAGACCTCGCCATGGTCGACCAAAGAAGTTGAGTGCACGTGCTCAGCGTCATATCCAGAGGTTGTCTTTGGGAAATAGACGTATGAGTGCTACCAGCATTGCTGCAGAGGTTGAAGGGTTGGGGGGTCAGCCTGTCAGTGCTCAGACCCTACGCCGCACACTGCATCAAATTGGTCTGCATGGCTGTCGTCCCAGAAGGAAGCCTCTTCTAAAGATGATGCACAAGAAAGCCCGCAAACAGTTTGCTGAAGACAAGCCGACTAAGGACATGGATTACTGGAACCAAGTCCTGTGGTCCAATGAGACCAAGATAAACTTATTTGGTTCAGATGGTGCCAAGCGTGTGTGGTGGCAAATAGGTGAGGAGTACAAAGACAAGTGTGTCTTGCCTACAATCAAGCATGGTGGTGGGAGTGTCATGGTCTGGGCCTGCATAAGTGCTGCTGGCACTGGGGAGCTAAAGTTCATTGATAGAAAAATGAATGCCAACATGTACTGTGACATACTGAAGCAGAGCATGCTCCCCTCCCTTCGGAAACTGGGCCGCAGGGCAGTATTCCAACATGATAACGACCCCAAACACACCTCAAAGATGACCACTGCATTGCTATAGAAGCTGAGGGTAAAGGTGATGGACTGGGCAAGCATGTCCCCAGACCTAAACCCTATTTAGCATCTGTGGGGCATTCCAAATGGAAGGTGGGGGAGCGCAAGGTCTCTAACATTCACCAGCTCTGTGATGTCGTCTTGGAGGAGTGGAAGAGGACTCCAGTGGCAACCTGTGAAGCTCTGGTGAACTCCATGCCCAAGAGGGTTAAAGCAGTGCTGGAAAATAATGGTGGCCACACAAAACATTGACACTTTTGGCCCAATTTGGACACTTCCACTTTGGGGTGTACTTACTTTTGTTGCCGATGGTTTAGACATTAATGGCTGTGTGTTGAGTTATTTTGAGGGGACAGCAAATTTACACTGTTATACAGGCTGTACACTCACTACTTTACATTGTAGCAAAGTGTCATTTCTTCAGTGTTGTCACATGAAAAGATATAATAAAATATTTACAAAAATGTGAGGGGTGTACTCACTTTTGTAAGATACTGTATATATATATATATATATATATATATATATATAAATTAAATATACACACACATACAGTCTAACTCTTTATTTAAATCTAGATTCCAACACACTTAGAATACAATTAGCCAAAACACATAATTTATTTCCATATTTCTTCTTTTATTATCTAAATTCAGTTTAACTATAAAATGAATGGCCATTAAATAAAAAAAAATGGCTGGGTGGCAAACCTACAAGTTCTTTTGAAAGCATCAAAAACACCACTGCCTCTGGATTAATAAACTATACAAGATAAACTTATTCTTGTCACCCGAATTGGTTATCCTTTTAAAGACACAAATAATTGATTTAGGTATTCAAGATAAAATACTAAACACACTTATACTACTGGTAAGACACCTTATAGTAAAAAATTGGAAAGCTACAGCAATACCTTCTCTGTCAATGATAATAAAAGAAATTCAAAACCAAATTATTTTTGAATCTTATCACTTGAAGAGTGCTAAGGAAAATAAAATAAAAAGATTTTTACTAGGATGGTTACCTATAATCAAAATGTATACACTTCAGATTCAGAAACAGATTATGTACCCTTTTCTAAGCTCTGAGTCATTTGCAAAATTGGTTGTCCTAGATGAATTTCCAGCTGATTGGTACTCACTCCACAGACAGGGTTAGATATGAGAACTTGAATTGGCACTACTATTTGTTTAAATACTAGTAATAAGTAGAGGATGTTGAGAGGGAGAGAGTTCAGGGGACCCCCTTCCTTGTCCATTATTCATTTTATTTTTTCTCTTCTTCTAAGGTAGAAGGTCCACACTGGATAAGTATAGTGAGGGTAGATTGATCAATAGTTAATTTAAGATGTTTGTTTTGTTATTTGTGGTTTACATAAGCTAGTCATGTACTTACCCCCCTACATGATATCATACCTGGATTAGAATGTCAAGATGATTAACATTGTCAGATATGATTACTGCAACTGTATAATAACACCACTTGTGGGGTTTCCCTTTTTTTTGTTGTTGTTCTTTTCCTTTCTCCATTTTACAATATGAAAACTCCAGCAATGTAATGATAGAGTATAACAATATTGGCTGTTTAGTTGCAATGTTAAAATTGAATGTATTTACAATGTAATTGTATTATCTTTTTGCAATTCTATTATTATTTTATTCTTGCAAGGCGTTAACTCTGTATATATGATCCATTGCTGGTGCTAAAATAAAGATTTAAAAAAAAACAAGAAAAAACATTTACTGCCAGTTCCTCCCCCCACAAGTTCTGCATTTTGTCAGACTGCCTAGGAGAGGTAGCTCTGTCTTACTGACCGTCCTAAAGATTAACTACCTTATTTACAAGGACATTAAACACCTCTTGATTTTTTCGTAAAAAAAGGGGCTAATCCCACACTCCCTAAAGAGGCCAAAAAGCAAATTCTGTAGCCTGCAAATACTGCAAATTAAATAGCTGATTTCATGCAATTTGTAGCATTTTGAAAACCTAGCTTACAGATTTTGCATTTTGTTCTCTCTAGGGAGCGTGGAACAAAGCACAATGTTTACAACAATGCAAGAAAACAAAATGGCACTCATTTAGCCCTGCCCAAGGATGATCAAAAGGGCCTTTGACACGTGCAGTCATACCCACACAAACACTGCCCCAGGATCACCTGTCTGCCCAGTGCCACCAAGAGCCCATACCGTCCTTACCCCCAATTCAAATTGACTCTCATCGTCCAAAAGTATGTGCTGCTTTTATTGCTTTCCACCTCCCACCAAATCTGCATTCTCAGTAATTCCTCCTGCATTGCCTCTGGGATAGTTGCACAAAAGGAATGTGCTGGAACTGATATGATGACCACCCAATGAGCTATAAGATGTTTCATCTAAAGTAAGAGCTTAGTGCATGTTAAAGCTAACAGATGTACTAATTATTTTAACTTCTATTTAAATGGTTTATCATATTTTACCTACTATTATGAACGTATTATGCCAAATATGCTTATAAATGCTATACACATTTCTCAGTGCGTAGGCAGTAATTATGGCTGAAAGGCAGATTCAAGCAAATGCATGCAACCAGTTGCTTTCAGATTATACAAGTGCATATATTAGCATTCACTGACTGAAAATAAGAGCCATTCTATATTAAAAGAGCACACTTACCTAAAAATACCTCCTGCATTTCTTGTTGCAAAAATGCTAAAGGTGGCACTGAGTTTGTCCCGCCCTAGAATGCATTTACAGAAATGAGGTATGGGCATCAAATTTGCCAGTAGGATGCCTGCAACCAATATGGAGCTGGTATAGGGGATTTTATCTGTACAAGTGGTGGTGGAAACACGATCATTAATGCCTTCAGTTGGTTTTTTTTAAATGCTGTTGTAGGGACTTTCTTTTTGGTTAGAGAAAGTAAGGAAAGAAATAAACCAGCCTATATCTTTCAAAATGTCTTGTTCTAACCATCTGAATCTTCCTAGAATGATCCCCTAAACCTGTATATACAGGTATGTAAATGTAAATTTGTTCCATAACATGACCTCTGTCAATATGAGGTCTATTCACAGTATTATGAATATAAACTGACCATAAACCAGCTCTTGCTAAGTTAGGCTAGAGAAAAATTTCAAATTTTTTAAAAACTAAAATAAAAAAAATGTAAAAAATTAAAATCAACTAACTTTTTATTAGAAGAATAGAAAATCAGCTATCCCCAAGCACAGACTTACAACTAATTTGAGCCTGACTTGTCAATACTGAGTGATTTAAAGCAGGGGTCAAGTGCTACAAAAAAAGTGTTGTAACTCACCAAGACTTCCACCCTCACAATTAATATTGTGTTATATATAATACATATATATATATATATATATATATATATATATAATACACTTTGGTTAATGAAAGCAAATTAAATCCAATGAAGGGCTGAATGGTTGCCTTTGGGTCTGAAAATCCTCCTCTGTCACAGAGTCTCACTCATTTAAGGTGCAATAGTCCTATTTCTGCTGAGGGGAGATAAATAACCACAGAACAACTACACAGAAATGTAAGCCCCATGTGTAATAAGAGATAATATTCATAACAGGGGTGATAACACAGCAGGATCGCTGACAGTCCTACATTTAGTGTATTGTAGGAAGTGTTACTGCCCATTACTAGAGGATCTCACTATCCCTCTAACCAGACTGTGCTCCAGCTCCTCTCACCAGCAGCAGCAGTGTTTATTGAAGTGTTACTGTTCTCTGTCCAGAGGGAACTTAGTTCCTCCTCCAAAAATAGTGCAGTAACTCAGTTCCCATGCGTTCCTGCTTGACTTGACCCCTGATTTAAAGTCACATGGTCTTCATCTATCAACTTGCAAACTGTAGTAAGCTTCAAAATAACTAGTGGTATGTGCAGCACCTGCTTTTCTCACACAGTATGCTAATAAATCTCTACTGGGTCGACCCGTCAATGTATCTATTGCTCAAAACACTTAGCCCACATACAGTTAATGGTTTGCCGTTTGAATTTAGGTATCTTCACCCCTATTAAGAGATTGTCCAATATATGTGTCTCCCCCCGTGTCTTCTAATCACACACTGTAAACAAGAATATTGCATTCAATATACAAGTAGAAAGCGATTGCACTCACATGTGATGGTAGACGTATCTGTGCCGGTCTTTGGGGAAAGGTTCGTAGTTACCCAGTTCAAGGTATCTCCACTACGAGCTGTAAACTCTCATAAAGAGTTTTCCCTCTTTCAGCATGTCGTCTGTAATACACGTCCGTTGTGTTTCTCTTCCGTGCTGCTGCTGATCCTCCAATGGTGTGAGGCATGTAACGTGTGACGTGTGGGGGGGGAGGGGAGGGACTTGTAATCCGCTGTATCCCGGAGACGCTGTTACTGATACCGGTACTCCGGAGCCAAATGCTGGGGCTGTTGCGCTGCCTGTGCTCAAATAATCCGTGCTTTCTGTATATCTAATGATGTAATCAAATAACCAACATGAAGAGAACACCGGATTGGGAAAACAGAAACTCTTTATTCCTTTAAAACACACATGGAAAACAGGTTACAGCTGATAACCTTGGCGCAAAAAATGGTAGGTGTGGGTATCTACGTACCCTATGGCTGACGTGTTTTGGCTTCTGCCGTAATCGTAGTTACCGGGTACCTGTGCTTACACCTTTTAAATGCTAAAACACTTTCTCATTGGTTAAAATAAAAACACGTAACTATACACACAACTACACCTGTGTATTGAGAATACGCCCATTAGGAGGGCTCTGAATTATTAACCCTGTATCTGCTGGCCTACCCACATAACCTTTCTAATGGAGATTCTGCTATCTCTATTATTCTATTGTCACTTCTGCCTTATGGCTTTATGTGTTTAATGGAAGTTATAGGGTGGTCTTAAGTATTGTGATGTTTGCCTGAAAATAATATAAGAAACTTGAAATGGCCTGCTATGATATATTTGTTGCTAGTTTCTAATACTATATTATCACCCTGATACTGTCATGGGAAGATAAGTGGGGGAGGACATCTCTTCACTTATACATTGATGTCCCTTTTAACCCCTTCTATTATCTCCTGTTGGTTTCACCTATTATAACCATTTAGTTGGTCTCAAGGGATATCGGGGTTACTATGTAATTTGTTATACCATACATGTGCAGTTAGATAAAAAAAAATGGGCCTTGTTTATTACTATTCCTATACTTTGTATTATGTTTGATTGCTTTTAAAATGAGTGGGGAGTTCCTGTCCCGGATACACAGACTAATAGCAATGATTTATAAGGTCAAATTCGGAATTAAAACCGTTTGGGACCCTGGTATTAAGTCTGTGTATCCAAAACACCTCCCTTTTTGAAAGAATCACTTCTCTATCTCCTTCCCTACTATCTGTCTTGACCACTTCAATAATGGTCCAGGTAAGAGATTTAGGATTTTTGGCGTGTTGTTCTCTAAAATGGCTCACAAGAGGTGTAGTGAGCTCTCCCTGTTTAATATTGTTAACATGCCCACGAATCCTGGACCTTACCTCACGTGTAGTTAAGCCTACATATTGAATGTCACATAAATCACAATTTAACAGGTATACCGCATAGGTAGACCTGCAATTATAGCAGGCTTTGTGTTCAAAGGTCTCTACTGTATGTATACTCTTGAAGCCACTGCCTACTTAGGCATGTTCACAGGCTATGCAGTTTTTATAGCTGCATTTGTAAACTCCTTTAAAGCTTAACCAGGAGGACTCCTTTTTTGTTTTATCTTTAAGTTGAGTGGGAGTTAGATGGTTCCCTAACGTTTTGCCTCTTTTGTACGCAAAACGGCAACCTCTTGAAATAACCTCTGTTAGGTCATCATCTGCCTTTAAAATTGTGAGATGTTTACGCAAAATGTTGCATATTTGATGATACTGTCTACTATATTGAGTGACAAAGGTCACTCCCATAGACCTCTTGTCTACCTCTTCCTCTCTGTTTCTATCTTTCAGAAGGCTGAATCTCTCAATTTATTCTACCACTTTATGTGTTCTCTCTATATCTTTTTTGGGATAACCCCTCTCAAGGAATTTGTCTATTAGTTCCTTTTCATGTCTGGAATAATCCTCATCCCTTGTGCAGTTATGTTTCACCCTAATGAACTATCCTTTTAGTACAGATCTAAATACTTGTTTAGGGTGACTGCTCTCAGCATGTAACAGGATGTTCCCTGTGATGGGTTTTCTGTACAATTCTACCATGACTTTCTGTTTTTTGGTTCCGTTTAATACTACATCCAGGTAATTAATCTTTGATTCGCCATATTCAAAGGTAAACTGGAGGCTTGCATCGTTACAGTTTAAATATGTGACAAAGTACTACATCCAGGTAATAAATCTTTGATTCGCCATATTCAAAGGTAAACTGGAGGCTTGCATCATTACAGTTTAAATATGTGACAAAGTCCATTGCTCTGTTACTGCCTCCTTTCCAAACCACAAGCAAATCATCTATATAGCGACGATAGTATGCTATATTAGACTGGAATGCATTCCTATCCCCAAAGATGTGGCACAGCTCCCACCAACCCATGTAAAGGTTGGCATATGATGGGGCAAATTTAGCCCCATGGCTGTGCCACATCTCTGGAGATAGAAGGTCCTCTAAAACATGACAAAATTGTGTGTGAGTAAAAACTTTGTTACCCTCAACACAAAATGTGCAAACTCTCTGTCATAGCCAGTGGACCTCCTTAGGAAGAAGGCAATGGCTTCTAATCCACGATCATGTGGGATCGATTAATATAGTGCTTTAACATAATTCGTAAGCCAGCCATTGTCTTCTTCCCAAGTGATCTCCTCTATTTCTGTGAGGAGTTGCTTGGTATCCCGTAAATAGCTCAAAAGTTCCCCAACTAGGGGCTGGAGTAGAGTGTCCAACCATTTTGAGAGAGGTTTCAATAGGGAACCAATCCCACTGATTATCGGTTTCCCTTCCACATTCTCTAAGGTCTTGTGGACCTTAGGAAGATGTTTGAAAGTAGGTATCCTGGTGTACTGGGTATACAGGAAGTCACGTGTCCTGATAAAAAAAAACTGCTTCCCTACCATCATCAATTAATTGTAAAAGTTCCCTTTGAAACCTTGATGTAGGGTCAAACTGCAGTTTGGTGTACTGTTGGGGGTTCTCTAATTGTCTGAGGGCTTCGTTGATGAAATATTCTCTATTCATGACTACTATCGAGCCCCCCTTGTCCGCTGCCCTAATAACCAAATTCTGGTTATCATTAAGTTTTTTGTCTTTTCCTTGGATGTAAGGTTGCCTTTTGAACCCATCGTTGTGGTATAAGCCAATTTGTTAAGGTCTTTTTCAACCCTCTTCTGGAATTTTTCCAGTAGTTGACCTCTGGACTGTATGGGGTAAAATCTTGAGGCCCCCCTAAGCATGGGAAATCTTGTATTGTTAGGATTCATCAGATCCTCATCTTCAATCTGCCCTTTGTCTTGTAGTGTCCCCCAAATTTTCCCCTCCCAATGTACCACCCATGGAGAAAGTGTCTGAGGGATTAGACTTAAAATGTTTCTTTAGTGTGAGAGTTCTAATCAATTTATTCACATCTATAAGTGTTGAAAACAAATCAAAATCATCTGTGGGTACAAAGCATCCTAAGCTCAAGACTTTTTCTTCAATGGCATTAAGACTATAGTCAGAGACGTTTATTATAGGTGTCAATTGTACTTCTTCTGTTGCCATCCCCTCCGGACTAGATATCTTCCTCTTGTATACTCTCCACCTCCCCCCCCCCTTCTGGTTCTATGGGGGCCCTGGAAAAAACCTGCTCTATGTCTACTCTTTCTTTTTCCACTGTGGATGCAGAGGCAGTCATCATTACATTGTGTTTGGCCTCCACTTCTTGGTACTTAGATTATCTACCTCTACCCCTGCCTCTAGTGTGTGTCTTGAGTATAGGTATACTAGATTTAGCAGCTGCTGTTTGGGTATGTGTGTTCTCCTCCCCTGATGACGTGCCTGCATATTGGGTTTCATCTTGTGATTCCACTTCACTGTCTGAAAATGTGACCATTTTATGTGATTGTTTGTTCTTTTTATCACCTTTGTTGGATTTCCCTTTGCACTGTTTCTTAAACCTATAAGACTGTGATCTTAACTTCCTATTCCATACGTATACCTTGTTATTATCGTAATCACTCTGGTCCCTAAGATATTTCTCATGTTTTGCTTCCATTATAATACCTTTAGCTTCTATTAAGGAATTCTGTAATACATTATCATATTGGGCATACTTCACATCTGTGCTACGTATACTAAATTCAGAATGTAACAATTCTATTTCTAGGGACACATTAAGTAATTTTTTTTTCTTAAAATCAATTAACATAGTGATTTAACGGTTTGAACAGTCTGTAAGAATTAAGTTCCATGCATTAATGAAGTCTGGGTCCTCCACTGGGAATGTGGGAAATTTGTTAATTCTTAAGCCCCGGGGTATTATCCCCAGTTTCAGATACTTCTGCAATGTCCAAATATCTCATTTCAAGCGACATTCTTTTACTATAAGAAATTTTGTTTCCTCAAAGAGAATTTGGAGCGATCTGTAATAAACAAATTCTCTATTTCCAGTTCATCTCTCCGCCTGTCCTCCAGACTTGAGAGTGAGTAATAATTTAAAGTTCCTTCCAAGCTTTGATTTGTTTCCATGTTCAGGCAGCTTGTAATGTGTGGCCTTTTCTGTGGTGTAAAACAGTGCTTGCAAAAAATCGCTGGGATATGCAGTGAAGGGTTCAAATTAACTAGTGGTATTTGCAGCACCTGCTTTTCTCACACAGTATACCAATAAACCTCTACTGGGTCGGCCCGTCAATGTATCTATTGCTCAAAACACTTATCCCACATACAGTTAATGGTTTGCAGTTTGAATTTAGGTATCTTCATCCCTATTAAGAGATTTTCCAATCTATGTCTTTCCCCCCCGTGTCGTCTAATCACACACTGTAAACAAGAATATTGCATTCAATATACAAGTAGAAAGCGATTGCACTCACATGTGATGGTAGACGCATCTGTGCCGGTCTTTGGGGAAAGGTTCGTAGTTACCCAGTTCAAGGTATCTCCACTACGAGCTATAAACTCTCAGAGTTTTCCCTCTTTCAGCATGTCGTCTGTAATACACGTCCGTTGTGTTTGTCTTCCGTGCTGCTGATGATCCTCCAATGGTGTGAGGTATGTAACGTGAGTGAAACGTAACTGCACAAGGGATGAGGATTATTCCAGACATGAAAAGGAACTAATAGACAAATTCCTTGAGAGGGGTTATCCCAAAAAAGATATAGAGAGAACACGTAAAGAGGTAGAAGAAATTGAGAGATCCAGCCTTCTGAAAGATAGAAACAGAGAGGAAGAGGTAGACAAGGGGTCTATGGGAGTGACCTTTGTCACTCAATATAGTAGACAGTATCATCAAATATGCAACATTTTGAGTAAACATCTCACAATTTTAAAGGCAGATGATGACCTAACAGAGGTTATTTCAAGAGGTTGCCATTTTGCGTACAAAAGAGGCAAAACGTTAGGGAACCATCTAACTCCCACTCAATGCGGTACACCTGTTAAATTGTGATTTATGTGACATTCAATATGTAGGCTTAACTACACGTGAGGTAAGGTCCAGGATTCGTGGGCATGTTAACAATATTAAACAGGGAGAGCTCACTACACCTCTTGTGAGCCATATTAGAGAACAACACGCCAAAAATCCTAAATCTCTTACCTGGACCATTATTGAAGTGGTCAAGACAGATAGTAGGGGAGGAGATAGAGAAGTGATTCTTTCAAAAAGGGAGGTGTTTTGGATACACAGACTTAATACCAGGGTCCCAAACGGTTTAATTCCGAATTTGACCTTATAAATCATTGCTATTAGTCTGTGTATCAGGGACAGGGACTCCCCACTCATTTTAAAAGCGATCAAACATAATACAAATATAGGACAAGCAATAAACACTACCCATTTTTGATCTAACTGCACATGTATAGTATAACAAATTACATAGTAACCCAGATATCCCTCAAGACCAGCTAAATGGTTATAATAGGTGAAACCAACAGGAGATAATAGAAGGGGTTAAAAGGGACATTGATGTATAAGTGAAGAGATGTCCTCCCCACTTATCTTCCCATGACAGTATCAGGGTGATAATGTAGTATTAGAAACTAGCAACAAATATATCATAGCAGGCCATTTCAAGTTTTTTTATATTATTTTCAGGCAAACATAACAATACATAAGACCACCCTATAACTTCCATTAAACACATAAAGCCAAAAGGCAGAAGTGACAGAATAATAGAGATAGCGGAATCTCCATTAGGAAGGATACAGGGTAATAATTTAGAGCCCTCCTAATGGGTTTATTCTCAATACACAAGTGTAGGTGTGTGTATAGTCACATGTTTTTGTTTTAACCAATGAGAAAGTGTTTTAGCATTTAAAAGGTGTAAGCACAGGTACCCAGTAACTACGATTATGGCAGAAGCCGAAACGCGTCAGCCATAGGGTACGTGGATACCCACAACTACCATTTTTTGCTGCAAGGTTATCAGCTGTAACCTGTTTTAAAGGAATACAGAGTTTCTGTTTTCCCAATCCGGTGCTCTCTTCATGTTGGTTATTTGTAGTAAGCTTCAGTTGTGTCAATTATTTAGACAGGATGACCTACTTAAAATGAATAAATGCAAGCACCCCGCTGCAATTCTTGTATATACAGGGAGTGCAGAATTATTAGGCAAGTTGTATTTTTGAGGATTAATTTTATTATTGAACAACAACCATGTTCTCAATTAACCCAAAAAAATCATTAATATCAAAGCTGAATAGTTTTGGAAGTAGTTTTTAGTTTGTTTTTAGTTATAGCTATTTTAGGGGGATATCTGTGTGTGCAGGTGACTATTACTGTGCATAATTATTAGGCAACTTAACAAAAAACAAATATATACCCATTTCAATTATTTATTTTTACCAGTGAAACCAATATTACATCTCAACATTCACAAATATACATTCCTGACATTCAAAAACAAAACAAAAACAAATCAGTGACCAATATAGCCACCTTTCTTTGCAAGGACACTCAAAAGCCTGCCATCCATGGATTCTGTCAGTGTTTTGATCTGTTCACCATCAACATTGCATGCAGCAGCAACCACAGCCTCCCAGACACTGTTCAGACAGGTGTACTGTTTCCCTCCTTGTAAATCTCACATTTGATGATGGACCACAGGTTCTCAATGGGGTTCAGATCAGGTGAACAAGGAGGCCATGTCATTAGATTTTCTTCTTTTATACCCTTTCTTGCCAGCCACGCTGTGGAGTACTTGGACGCGTGTGATGGAGCATTGTCCTGCATGAAAATCATGTTTTTCTTGAAGGATGCAGACTTCTTCCTGTATCACTGCTTGAAGAAGGTGTCTTCCAGAAACTGGCAGTAGGACTGGGAGTTGAGCTTGACTCCATCCTCAACCCGAAAAGGCCCCACAAGCTCATCTTTGATGATACCAGCCCAAACCAGTACTCCACCTCCACCTTGCTGGCGTCTGAGTCGGACTGGAGCTCTCTGCCCTTTACCAATCCAGCCACGGGCCCATCCATCTGGCCCATCAAGACTCACTCTCATTTCATCAGTCCATAAAACCTTAGAAAAATCAGTCTTGAGATATTTCTTGGCCCAGTCTTGACGTTTCAGCTTGTGTGTCTTGTTCAGTGGTGGTCGTCTTTCAGCCTTTCTTACCTTGGCCATGTCTCTGAGTATTGCACACCTTGTGCTTTTGGGCACTCCAGTGATGTTGCAGCTCTGAAATATGGCCAAACTGGTGGCAAGTGGCATCTTGGCAGCTGCACGTTTGACTTTTCTCTGTTCATGGGCAGTTATTTTGCGCCTTGGTTTTTCCACACGCTTCTTGCGACCCTGTTGACTATTTTGAATTAAACACTTGATTGTTCGATGATCACGCTTCAGAAGCTTTGCAATTTTAAGAGTGCTGCATCCCTCTGCAATATATCTCACTATTTTTTACTTTTCTGAGCCTGTCAAGTCCTTCTTTTGACCCATTTTGCCAAAGGGAAGGAAGTTGCCTAATAATTATGCACACCTGATATAGGGTGTTGATGTCATTAGACCACACCCCTTCTCATTACAGAGATGCACATCACCTAATATGCTTAATTGGTAGTAGGCTTTCGAGCCTATACAGCTTGGAGTAAGACAACATGCATAAAGAGGATGATGTGGTCAAAATACTAATTTGCCTAATAATTCTGCACTTCCTGTACATTTTGACAATTAAGTACAAATTATTATTATTATTAATAATAATAATAATAATAAGCATAATAAAGTATTAATAATAATAAAAACATAATAATGTAAACTTATTATTTAATTTCATATTATTTAATTTATTGTGTTATTTAATGTTACATTTTTCATGTACATAAATTATTAATGTCACATGGAGAAGAGTCATGTAGTCTATGTCCCAGTCTGGCACTCTCTTTCTTATAAAAATATTTGTCTTTTATCTGTTTGCTGGGTACTAAGTTTTCAAGTTAATTTTCAAAGACAAGAAAAGTTTAAAGGGACACTTAACCCAATTTTTTTCTTTCAAGATTCAAATAGAGCATGAAATTCTAAGCAACTTTCTAATTTACTCCTATTATCAAATGTTCTTCATTCTCTTGATATCTTTATTGGAAATGCAAGAATGTAAGTTTAGATGCCGGCCCATTTTTGGTTAACAACCTGGGTTGTTCTTGCTGATTGGTGGATAAATTTATCCGCCAAAAAAAAGTGCTGAACCCAAAAAAAAAAAGCTTAGATGCCTTCTTTTTTAAATAAAGATATCAAGAAAACAAAGAAAATTTGATAATAGAAGTAAATTAGAAAGTTGCTTAAAATTGCATGCTCTATCTGAATCACGAAAGAAGAAAGTTGGGTTCAGTGTTCCTTTAAAATCTTTTAAAACTGTGCAGAAAATCAGATAGCAGGTTAAACACCTTGTATCATAAGTCAGTTAAAAGGATATGAAACAGAAAAAAATATATATTTTATGATTCAGACAGAGCATACAATAAAAAATGTTTTACTTTTATTATCAATTTTTTTCATCTCCATTATATGCTTTGAAGAGATACCTAGGTAGGCATCTGGAGCACTACATAGCAGGAAACAGTGCTGCCATCTAGTGTTCTTGCAAATGGGTAACATACTTGCAAAACTGCTGCCATATAGTGCTCCAGAAATGGCCAGGCTCCCGGGCTTATGTCCCTGCTTTTCAACAAAAGATACCAAGAGAACAAAAATGATAATATAAGTAAATTAGAAAGTTGTTTAAAATGTAATGTTCAATCTGAATCATGAAAGAAAAAAAATGTGTTTCATATCTCTTTAAACTATTTTATAGTCGTTTCAATATTACTTTTGTAACTGCTTACATCTATGTTCATCCATGTTTGATTAACCTAACAACATTTTACAACACAAATCGTGATTGACACTTTCCAAGTTATATGTTTGTGGATGAACATCCAGGTACAAGTAATATCTATTACGTAAAAATAAAAATTACAAATAGTTAATATGGTCCTACCAATTTCAAAAACGTAAATCTACATATAGGTTACTTGCAGCCGTTTTAAACAGTTGATTTTAGGTTAAAAAGCCACTTACGTTTTGACATTATCTACTTAGTGTGTAATAAAGGCTTATAGTAACAACACATAAATGTAGGTTATGGTAAGTACTATTTATTTTGTTGTAGTTACTAAATCCCCAGCCGTTCATAAACTGTACTAATCCTCCTTATAGGAGAGGCAGGACTTGCAGCTGAATGCAAGAGAGGGATACAGGAACTGTGGGGATAGGGAATGTGACACTACACCGGCTCATCCCCTCCCTCTCCGGTCACATGAGGGTGTGCTCCATGCAGGCAGATAAAGCTTTTCTCTTCCACCATGGCAGGAAACACCAGGACTGTGCAGTGGGTCCCGACGCCTCTGGTGATGGTGCAGTGCCCGCTTATGAGGCCGTGCTAAGGGATCACCCAGAGCAGACTGTGCCTGCTTAACACCATGGCACAAACGCTGCTGCAGAAGCTCTTCAGTAAGAAAAGCATCCAGGCATCTTCCCCTCCTAAAGCGGCTAAGGAAGGATCTGTATTCAGGTAAGAGCCACGCTTCACCTAATCAGTGGGCTCAGGCTGCTGGAGAGGGATGGAGACGCCTAGGGAATCAGGTCACAGCGATTTCTGTTACTCTAAATAGAAGTTTGAGGGATACTACAATTTAAATGTCATACATTTAAATGGCTCCTCTACATATGGTGTACGAATTGTAACTACAATTGCTTTATTGTTAATATAGATGTTACAGACTCTTTGTGAGAGGTAATTTGGCAGCCTGCTTTTATTGCAATATTGTCACTGCAATTGTAAAGATGTATGTGTGCTTTTATTGTATATTTATTCATTTATGTATCTCTTATTTAAAGGGGCAGAAAACCCCAACATTTCTTTCATGATTTGGATAGAACATACAATTTGAAACAACTTGTTCTTTTACCTAGAATTGATACCCTCACAGTGAAAAAATATTACTAATCAGGAAAGGACATGAAACCCAAACATATTTTCTTTCATGCTTCAGATAGAGCATGTAAGTTTAAACAACTTTCCAATTTACTACTATTATCAAATGTGCTTTGTTCTCTTGTTATCCATTGTTGAAAAGCATATTTAGGTAGGTTTTAGAAAGACTTTGACAATCATTTACAGTCTGTGTGTATCTGATAATTGATTGAGTTACGTGACCCCTGTTTCTCAATTGTGTTAAAGTTTTTAAACAAGTTTACAGATCAGTTTTGCAGCTACTGGGGGTAACTAGATCCTTAGATGGCTTTATGTTTTGTTGGCTGCAAAAGAAATATTCTCTGTCTTGTATAGGATGCCAAGGAAATATACTCATCAAACAAAATGTGTCCTGCCAACAGATGTTTCTTTGTGAGAATCTTGGATGATTTACATAAATGGGGAAAAAAATGTAATTTATCTGAGTTGTCTTTATAAATACTTGACACAAGTGATAGATTTGTAAATGCACCAACTACAGACTGATTCAACAGACACCTTAGAGACGTAGAAACTTCTTTATTGTATCCATTGGGCAAAATGATAAACCGTGGTTTTGTAAACGACTGTAGTACACTTGATAAAACGGTCTGGGACCGTGAAACGTCGTGTTTTTACATTGTTTTTAATAAAGTCTTTTAACTTATAGACTTTGCCACGGTTCTAATCTATCTTCCACTTTAAGCCTTATATATTTATATCCTAATACTTCACTGTGTGACCAATTTGTCCCTGTAATTTATACGGAGGAGCGGATATATCTATGTGAACGGCATCACATTGACAGCTTCGTGGAGTAACAGCTGATCGCTGAGCAGTTGACTGGGCGACTGTAAGAGCCCAGAATGCACATATAGCACTTGATCAGTGCTTTGCAGCTTGTAAGTACGGGCTATCGGAGTGGGGTATTCCTGATAACATTGACCCCGCACTATTGTGGCGCCTTCTTTCTCTTTTGTATCAAAATGTACTATCTCTACGGCAGACAGGTTCACAAGTAGTGAACCTGTCTGCATTCAATTGCCACTTGTGATACTGTATAACGTGGCGCAATGTAACATTGTATAAGGCGTTTCTTGCACTGATCCGGCGCAACCAATTGCACTAGAGCAGGGAATGTCAGTCACCCCAAACAAGCAAAGTCGGGGTGATTGATCTCGCCACCTCCTGAGGTGGTGGAGAGGAAAAAGAAGCAGTTTGTGGCAGTAGGCTCAATTATACAATCCTGCTCCACATAACTGAAAAAGCTGCCATAAAATCAGTAAAACTATTACCTGTACCTGCCTGTTCTTCTCTGAGAGAATTGTGTTCAAATCAAACATTGTTCTTTTGCATTCCTTTGTTGAAGGGCACACCAAGGTAGTCTCAGGGGTGTGCATGTGTCATTAGCACGCTATGGCAGCAATGCTTGTAATGTTACACATTATTGCAGACACGACTGCTATACTAAACTATTTACTAGATAGAGACAAGGTATCTCTATATTCTTAAAGGGACACTAAAGTCAAAATAAAAGCTTCATGATTCAGATAGAGCATGCAATTTTAAACCACTTTCCAATTTACTTCTGTTATCTAATTTGCTTTATTCTCTTGGTAGCCTTTGTTGAAAAGCATACCTAGGTAGGCTCACAAGCAGCCTAGTATTACTAGGAGCTAGTTGGTGATTGGTGGCTGCATGTTTGTCTCTTGTCATTGACTCACTTGATGTGATAAAGTAGCTCCCAGTAGTGCATTGCTGCTCATTCAACAAAGGATAACAAGAGAGTTAAAGGGACACTGAACCCAAATTTTTTTCTTTTGTGATTCAGATAAAGTATGCAATTTTAAGCAACTTTCTAATTTACTCCTATTATCAAATTGTCTTCATTCTCTTGGTATCTTTATTTGAAAAGCAAGAATGTAAGTTTAGATGCCGGCCCATTTTTGGTGAACAACCTGTTTGTTTGTTTTTTTGCTGATTGGTGGATAAATTCACCCATCAATAAATAAGTGCTGTCCAGGGTTCTAAACCAAATATTGTCTTGCTCCTTAGCTTAGATGCCTTCTCTTTCAAATAAAGATAGAAAGAGAACGAAGAAAAATTGATAATAGGAGTAAATTAGAAAGTTGCTTAAAATTGCATACTTTATCTGAATCACAAAAGAAAAAAATTGGGTCCAGTGTCCCTTTAAGCAATTTTACTAATTGAAGTAAATTGTTAAGTTGCTTAGAATTGTATGCTCTATCTGAATCATGAAAGAAATGTTTGGTATCATGTTCCTTTTAATGTTGACTATCGTGTCCTTTTTTTGAACTCTTTAAATGCATAAATATTTTGGAATTGCTGCTCTGTCATAGTTGCATGATACAAAATGGTTTGCGTGTACTGAAGACAGGTTTTTAATGCCTTACATCAAAGGGACAGTCTAGTCAAAATTACATTTTCATTATTCAGATAGGGCATGTCATTTTTTAACAACTTTCCAATGTACTTTTATCTTAAAATTTGCTTTGTCCTCTTGATATTCTTAGTTGAAAGCTAAACCTAGGAGGCTCATGCTAATTTCTTAGCCCTTGAAGGCCGCCTTTTATCTAAATGCATTTTGACATGTTTTCAGAACTAGAGGGTGTTAGTTTGTGTGCCATATAGATAACATTGTGATCACTCACGGGGAGTTACCTAGAAGTCAGCACTGATTGGCTAAAATGCAAGTCTGTCAAAAGAACTGAAATAAGGGGACAGTCTACAGTTGCTTAGATACAAGGTAATCACAGAGGTAAAAAGTATATTAATATAACTGTTAGTTATGTAAGACTGGGGAATGGGTAATAAAGGGATTATCTATCTTTCTTTCCTATGACATCGAGAGTCCACAACGTCATTCCAATTAATAAAAAAGTGTAATGTTTGCACATGCTTTTACTGTGTCATAACATAATTTATACTTACCTGATAAATTATTTTCTTTCCTGGCATGGAGAGTCCACAAATCTATTCAATTACTAGTGGGAATTCAACTCCTGGCCAACAGGTGGAGGCAAAGAACACCCCAGCAAAGCTTCAAGTATCCTCCCACAATCCCCAGTCATTCAGCTGCGGAATTATGGAAAGAGAAGAAGACACAAAGGTTATAGAGGCTCCTGAGGTTTAGAAAATCACAAAAAGCTGTCTTAAAATAAGGATGGGTCGTGGACTCTCCATGCCAGGAAAGAAAAGAATTTATCAGGTAAGTATAAATTATGGTTTCTTTCCAATGGCATGGAGAGTCCACGATTCCATTCAATTACTAGTGGGAACCAATACCGACGGGAGGGATACACAAGACAGGCGAACCTAAACAGAAGGCACCACTGCTTGAAGAACTTTCCTCCAACAGAGGCAAAAACATCAAATTTGGAAAAAATGTGCAGTGATGACCAAAATCTGCCTTGCAAATCTGTTCAATAGAAGCATAATTTTTAAAGGCCCAAGAGGAAGCGACAGCCCTAGTGGAATGAGACGTAATTTTCTCTGTAGGCTACTGTCCAGCTGTCTCATATGCCAATCGAATAACACTTCTCAACCAGAAGGAGAGAGTAGAAGAAGTGGCCTTCTGACTCCTCCGTTTTACTAGAAAAGACAACAAAAAGAGCAGAAGATTGACGAAAATCTTCGGTAACCTGTAAATAGAACTTCAAAGCATGCACAACATCCAAATTGTGCAACAACCGCTCCTTCTTAGAGGAAGGATTAGGACAAAAAGAAGAAACAACAATTTCTTGTTCTTGGTTAATATTGCGTTCCCAAACCACCCTAGGTAGGAACCCTAATTTAGCACAGAGAACCGCCTTATCCGCATAAAGAATAAGATAAGGAGAATCACACTGTAGAGCCGAGAGTTCCGAAACTCTACGGGCAGAGGAAATTGCCAGCAGAAAGAAAAACCTTCCAGGACAATAACTTAATACCAACAGAATGCATAGGCACAAATGGAGCCTGCTGCAGAACTTTAAGAACTAGATTAAGACTCCAAAGAGGAGCAATTGACCTAAACACAGGCATGATTCTAACCATAGCCTAGACAAAAGATTGAACATCTGGCAAAATTGCCAGATGCTTCTGCAGAAGAATTGACAGAGCCGAAATCTGACCCTTTAGGGTACTGACTGTTAAACCCTTCTCCAGGCCCTCCTGAAGAAAGGACAGAATATGGGGAATTCTCACTTTGCTCATCACCTACAATGTTACGCAGGCAAAGAATGACTGGGGATTGTGGGTAGAGGGAGGATACTTTAAACTTTGCTGGTGTGTTCTTTGCCTCAACCTGGTGGCCAGGCCTTGAATTCCCACTAGTAATTGACTAGATTTGTGGACTCTCCATGCCATTGGAAAGAAATACTGAATTGCAGCCACAAATTTACGAAGCAGAAACTGCTTCTTTTGCCTCTCTGCCACTTCGGATGTGACGAGATCAATCACCCGACACTTGCTCCGGGTGATTGACATGCCCTGCTCTTGCAAAATTGGTTGCATGAGAGCAAGGGGCGGCATTTCCCAAGAAAGCTCTGCAGCAATTCTCTACTTTGTGTACCTGTCCTACAGCAGACTTGATACATTTTTCCCTTAAAGTGCGTTGTTTACCTAACTCTGCCAGAATGGCACATCTGGGATTAACTAGTGCACTGCATCATTAATGCAATTATACTTTTCTGCAAAGTTATAGCACAGATGGGCTCACTTCCTTCATATGGTGCTTTCATCTTTAATGCACATTTATAGTTTGGAAAGCATGGAGCACATGCTGCAGATTATTGCATGTTACCAGTTCAGTCAGAATCTGATATTTTCTCAGTGTCATATTGTCCCAATAGAATTCTCTTTTAGCTCCTGTGCTAACCTCTGCTTGCCGGCAGCCATATTACCGTGAGTAGATCGCTTGATGCAAAACTACTAGTACCGTATTGATTCCCAGAATGAAAAAACATAAGACGCTGTGTTTTTTAAAGGAATAGTAAACACCTTAACTGATAACTGCCCTTGTCTGTGGAATAAAGTGGCAAATGGGGGGTGGAGTTTGGCTATTAAAAAATAATTGCAGTAAAAAAAGATGTTAATTTCTTTAAAAATGTTTAGACTTGGCTGATATTTTATTCTATAGCAACGCAACAGAAATGTCTTGTAGTTACACTGTGTTTGCTGTACCTTTTTTTTTTTTAAAGGGACAATACAATCAAAATTAAATTTAAAGGGTTATAAAAAGAAAAAAAAAAGTTGGAAATTAAAATATATTTTTAGTGTAATTAAAATCCACTTTTTTCTAATAATAAATAGCATTATTAATTGTCATTATTTTGTCATAAGACATCCCTCCATATAAGGTAGCTTACCATGATAGGACTCACATAATTGGTTCCACTGTGGGTTTAGAATTGGGTTATACTTTAAAATGAAATTGCGTTGAAAGGAGAAATATCTACTAATTGAAGTTATTTGATAAACATTTCTATTTGTATAACTGTGCATTAATGGTAAATATTTTTAGTCTCATATCCCTTCAAAATGGATTTAATAGAGCTCAGAATTTTAAACAACTTTACAATTTACTTCAATTATCAATTTGTTTAGTTTTCTTGGTAATTCTAGGTGAGCTCAGGAGCGTGCATGTGTCTTTTTAACCATCTGGCAGCAATGTTTGCAACAATGTTTATAGCAATGTTATGCATAGTTGCAAACACTGCTGCCATAGAATGCTATAGATATGTGCACGCTCCTATTAGTCTACCTAGGTATACTTTAACAAAATGATGTGATAAATACCGCCTTTACTACCCATTCCCCAGCTTTGTACAACCAAAATTGTTTTATTGATATAATTTATAACCTTTTAAATCTCTAAATTTCTGCCTGGTTTTAAGCCACTACACACCACCTCCTTATCTCAGTGCATTTTTATAACTTTTCACAGCAAGACACTGCTAGATCATGTATGCCATATAGGTAACATTATGCTCACTCCCTTTTGAGTTATTCATGAGTCGGCACTAATTAGCTAAAATGCAAGTCTGTAAATAGCACTGAGATAAGGGGCCAGTCTACAGAGGCTTAGATACAGAGTAATCAGAGGTACAAGTATATTAATATAACTGTTGTTTATGCAAAATTGGAATGGGTAATAAAGGGATTATCCTTTTCAACAAAAAAAAGTTTTTAGTAGACTGTCACTTTTTAAAGTTACTGGGCTAGATTATAGGTGTAGCGCAAAAATACTAGTGCTATTGAGCTATAACACAGATGACGATATAACGTTTTATAAAGGTAATTTAATAAAGCATTTTTTTAAAAGAAGTTCAGTACAAAAAAAAAAGCAGCGGATTGTAAAGGCTACATTTTTACTTGCTTTTAGAAGTGCATTTTATCATGAAGAAAGGATTGCGACTATTGTTAATAATAAAAACATAATGTGCGGTGTGTTTTACCATGGCCATGATCAGCAGCAATTTATTGAAGCTTCTCAAGTGAATCTATCAATTCATTGCCTATCTCCTTCTAAACTTGTCATCCAGTTCTGAAAATTAACGAGCGAACTCAGAAGAAGACATGGAGCTAAAAGATACCTTCATTTTTATGATCCTATCTGTGGGGTCCAATCTGATCTGACTCAGAACATAGGCCGCAACACCATTACACCTATGCATCTCCCCCCTCGGATATTCCGGCTATCCGAGTAGAGCAGTATTTACCTGCTACATCTTATCTCATAAACAAGAATCTATCCGAACGATTTCAACATGGAGGACTTTAGTGACATCTAAACTAGAGGCCTTAGGGCAACAGATGGATTATAGATTTATTGATCTCAAAGGCATATGCAGGGCAGCCATGAGTATGCGTTATTCACTGCTGGAAGCTCCTGGAGCTATCAAGGAGATTACAGGCATGATATGGCCTCTACAATATATAGACTCGGGACCAAACCCAACTCAGTGTATTGCGCTGCACAGTCCCGGCCAGACGGTTAGACACGATAGGATCCGGTATACAGAACAGTCTAAACAAATCCCACCTGTGATTCTCGACTTAGAGTGAGTCATCATCCTCAGATCCGTTGGAGCGGGATGCGGCCGGTCCCCTCGGAGTCGATGAGGGGTTTGTAATTAATCAGGGGGTGAGATTGTTGGATCCCGGTATCCACTTACCTTTGACAGGGGCCTCGGCTCATAGCCTGTCACAGAGCATCCACAGCATGAAGTTACTAATAAGAGAGCTGTGTCAGTCCCGATCCGCCATATCACCTGACACGCAGCCTCGGATTGATAACCACATTACAGGAACATTATTGTGCATGGAGTGTCAAGTTCCTTACTACCTCAGTGGGGGCAACAGATACTACCTTCTCAATGACATGGATAACTGTAATAGGGGTCAATGGAGTAACTTTCGATCTGGGATCGGATAGTGTGGTATACCTTCAGGTGCAGATGTGATGAAGTTTCCTGTTACCCCGCTTGGCTTGCCTCTCCAAATGACAGCCCTGAAGCCTGATATGCTGCTATCGGGACATACAACTCTAGGGAGATCTTTTGCTGGTAGTCTGCATCTAAGCCATAATTGTTATACAGGGAGTGCAGAATTATTAGGCAAGTTGTATTTTTGAGGATTAATTTTATTATTGAACAACAACCATGTTCTCAATGAACCCAAAAAACTCATTAATATCAAAGCTGAATAGTTTTGGAAGTAGTTTTTAGTTTGTTTTTAGTTATAGCTATTTTAGGGGGGATATCTGTGTGTGCAGGTGACTATTACTGTGCATAATTATTAGGCAACTTAACAAAAAACAAATATATACCCATTTCAATTATTTATTTTTACCAGTGAAACCAATATAACATCTCAACATTCACAAATATACATTTCTGACATTCAAAAACAAAACAAAAACAAATCAGTGACCAATATAGCCACCTTTCTTTGCAAGCACACTCAAAAGCCTGCCATCCATGGATTCTGTCAGTGTTTTGATCTGTTCACCATCAACATTGCGTGCAGCAGCAACCACAGCCTCCCAGACACTGTTCAGAGAGGTGTACTGTTTTCCCTCCTTGTAAATCTCACATTTGATGATGGACCACAGGTTCTCAATGGGGTTCAGATCAGGTGAACAAGGAGGCCATGTCATTAGATTTTCTTCTTTTATACCCTTTCTTGCCAGCCACGCTGTGGAGTACTTGGACGCGTGTGATGGAGCATTGTCCTGCATGAAAATCATGTTTTTCTTGAAGGATGCAGACTTCTTCTTGTACCACTGCTTGAAGAAGGTGTCTTCCAGAAACTGGCAGTAGGACTGGGAGTTGAGCTTGACTCCATCCTCAACCCGAAAAGGCCCCACAAGCTCATCTTTGATGATACCAGCCCAAACCAGTACTCCACCTCCACCTTGCTGGTGTCTGAGTCGGACTGGAGCTCTCTGCCCTTTACCAATCCAGCCACGGGCCCATCCATCTGGCCCATCAAGACTCACTCTCATTTCATCAGTCCATAAAACCTTAGAAAAATCAGTCTTGAGATATTTCTTGGCCCAGTCTTGACGTTTCAGCTTGTGTGTCTTGTTCAGTGGTGGTCGTCTTTCAGCCTTTCTTACCTTGGTCATGTCTCTGAGTATTGCGCACCTTGTGCTTTTGGGCACTCCAGTGATGTTGCAGCTCTGAAATATGGCCAAACTGGTGGCAAGTGGCATCTTGGCAGCTGCACGCTTGACTTTTCTCAGTTCATGGGCAGTTATTTTGCGCCTTGGTTTTTCCACACGCTTCTTGCGACCCTGTTGACTATTTTGAATGAAACGCTTGATTGTTCGATGATCACGCTTCAGAAGCTTTGCAATTTTAAGAGTGCTGCATCCCTCTGCAAGATATCTCACTATTTTTTACTTTTCTGAGCCTGTCAAGTCCTTCTTTTAACCCATTTTGCCAAAGGAAAGGAAGTTGCCTAATAATTATGCACACCTGATATAGGGTGTTGATGTCATTAGACCACACCCCTTCTCATTACAGAGATGCACATCACCTAATATGCTTAATTGGTAGTAGGCTTTCGAGCCTATACAGCTTGGAGTAAGACAACATGCATAAAGAGGATGATGTGGTCAAAATACTCATTTGCCTAATAATTCTGCACTCCCTGTATAGTAGCCTTTAGTGTGCTTTATTAGCTCCTAAATATTACTTTATTGTTTATGTTTTTCCTTTCTAGATGCTTGTTAAACATTTTTGCACGTTTTACATTTCAGTACAGCTGTGCCATTATTAGTCATTTCATCATGACACTTATCACTACCACAGATTGTTATCCCCTGTCATCAGACGATCCTAGGCTCTCTGCTGATTATCAGGGGACTAAAATCACTATAATAAAAAGAAACCTACTAAAAATATATCACTAACTTCACAGATCTGCCTATATTGCGTATCCTCCCTAATAATCTGATATTCTTACCGACCCCAGGTACACGCATGTTGCTCTGGGCTACTTAGTCAAGTTCTTAATTCCTAGGTAATTAGGTTGAAATTTCCAGGTTTAGAACTAGATAGCAGGAACACTATATCAGTAACATTTAGGCTAATTTCTATTTCATATGTTATTTTGCCCTATATTACTAACTTTTATTTTGCTCCAGTTGGAGCCTGTCTGATCCCAATTATTCTTATACAAGTTACCCTATCAGGTCATTTCAAATTCACCAAATATTGGGTCACTACCTAGGCACATAGACACTGAGTGAAACCCCCTATGTTGTCTATGCATTTTGGTAGCTCCTCCTCACACCTATTCAAAGCATAAGATTCTGCATATTTTATATTCACATGTAGTATTATCAGATGAGTATAAGATTCTGAGTATTTTATATTTACATGCAGTATTATCAGATAGTACTCCTTCCTTTTTGTAAAGAATTGTATCTCTCTTCTCAAATTGTATGCCAGTACTCTAAGTAGCTCATTAGCAAGTATCATTCTAGTAGGCAGTATACAAGGATAAAGAGATACCACAATATTACTGATGTATATACTAAAAAACTAAGGTATCATTAATTTATATGTAATACATACCTTTAAGTCTTGTTATAGCTCTGATATGACATGTATGCTCTACGAATAGTTTCCATAATTCCATATGCACACTATGTCCTTATTACTAATTGCTATGAGACCACTCTGGTATCTGTTCTGTCCCCTTCAAAGTAGGGATGCACCGAAATTTCGGCCGCAGAAAGTTTCGGCCGAAAATGGCATTTTTGGCTATTTCGTTTTTCGTTTTTTTTAGCCTGTTATTTTCGGTAAAATTATTGTGTAGCATGTTTCAAATTTGATGCTAGCCTAGAGCTGCTGTTTAAGTTTATTACTTGACTTTCTGTTCTGCATATAATGAGTTTTCTAGGACTATACTTTATTTGGATAATTAGTAAAAAAAAAAACCTGTTAAATATGATTCTGTTACATAGAACTAAATGAAGAATAATACAGTATATTGATATTTATAATTGTTTTAAATAGGGATGCACCAAAATTTTGGTCGCAGAAACATTTTGGCCGAAAATGGCATTATTGTTTGCCTGTTTTTTTTTTTTTCTTGGTAAAATTATTGTGTAGCATATTATTGTTTTAAGATATTTTTGTCCAATTTTAGTGTGTTACTTTCAATAAAAGTGTGGGATTTTTTTATTGGCTCTAATAATGCAAAAGAAAAACTAAAAAAAAAAATAATTTGAAAAAATACATTTTCGGTATCAGTTTCGGTTTTCGGCCAAGGGCATCCCGGATTTTCGGATTCGGTTTCGGTCCAGAATTTCCATTTCGGTGCATCACTACTTCAAAGTGTGTTGTTTTGGAGCTGATATTTGTGATGTCTTACTATCAACAATGTATGGCTAAATACCTTAATAAAAAAGCTTTGATTAAAAAAGAAAATATATATAATGTATTTGTAAAGCACCACCAAAGAGCTGAAAATAGTATCACTACGTGTGTGTGTGTGTGTGTGTATATAACACAGTATTTGTATGTCTTTGCATCATTCTGCCGTTCAGGCCCGGACTGGCCATAGGGCATACTGGGCAGATGCCCGGTAGGCCGCAAGGAAGTTTAGCCCCGCCCACATACTTTTTTTTTTTTTTTTTGAGAATAACTGATTTTTTATTTTTTTTTTGAATATATTTAATAATTGTAATGCAATTCCAACCAATATCAATAGTATCTCGATCTAAAGTTTGGTTCAACCCGCCCTGCCCTCATTCGGCCGCCGGTGCACTGTGCGTCGGCGGTTAATGACTATGACTCTGTGAGTGCTGAGTGGCAGACACGCGGCTGCAGACTGCAGTAGTACCCTGATGGCGCGACGCCGCATGATGTCCCAGAGGCTGTGTCAGTGCAGCGTGCTGACTGCTGAGCCGGAGGGCTTTCCTTCCTGGTGAGGTGAGGATTGGAAAGCTGCGCCGAGGCTGCGAGCACCGATCAGACTCAGCAGGTGGCCACGCCAGGTAAGACTGAGTCAGAGACACTCTGGAGTCAAATGGCCTTTTGTTTTATACTAGGCCGGCCCCCAATCTGTGTGCAGCCTAAGCTCTCAGTACTGCAAGCTAACCAGATACCCATTAGCGCAGCGCAGCAAACCGGCCCCGGGCCCTCCCAGTCTCTCTGGCTGCACAGATCTGCCTATATTGCGTATCCTCCCTAATAATCTGATATTCTTACCGACCCCAGGTACACGCATATTTGTATGTCTTTGCATCATTCTGCCGTTCAGGCCCGGACTGGCCATAGGGCATACTGGGCAGATGCCCGGTAGGCCGCAAGGAAGTTTAGCCCCGCCCACATACTTTTTTTTTTTTTTTTGAGAATAACTGATTTTTTATTTTTTTTTTGAATATATTTAATAATTGTAATGCAATTCCAACCAATATCAATAGTATCTCGATCTAAAGTTTGGTTCAACCCGCCCTGCCCTCATTCGGCCGCCGGCGCACTGTGCGTCGGCGGTTAATGACTATGACTCTGTGAGTGCTGAGTGGCAGACACGCGGCTGCAGACTGCAGTAGTACCCTGATGGCGCGACGCCGCATGATGTCCCAGAGGCTGTGTCAGTGCAGCGTGCTGACTGCTGAGCCGGAGGGCTTTCCTTCCTGGTGAGGTGAGGATTGGAAAGCTGCGCCGAGGCTGCGAGCACCGATCAGACTCAGCAGGTGGCCACGCCAGGTAAGACTGAGTCAGAGACACTCTGGAGTCAAATGGCCTTTTGTTTTATACTAGGCCGG
This sequence comes from Bombina bombina, assembly GCF_027579735.1. Lineage (NCBI taxonomy): Eukaryota > Metazoa > Chordata > Amphibia > Anura > Bombinatoridae > Bombina > Bombina bombina. Next base: position 1,122,867,262 of record NC_069500.1, read on the forward strand.
CCCCCAATCTGTGTGCAGCCTAAGCTCTCAGTACTGCAAGCTAACCAGATACCCATTAGCGCAGCGCAGCAAACCGGCCCCGGGCCCTCCCAGTCTCTCTGGCTGCACAGTCAACCGGCCTGTTCCATCAATTATGCGTGATTTTACTTTATGCAAATGGAATTAAGCATGTTTTCTCACGCATAATTGATGGAACAGGCTGGGTGACTCTGTGCAGCCAGAGAGAGAGGCTGAGGGCCTGTACGCTGCGCTAAGGGGTATCTGGTTAGCTTGCTGTACTGAGAGCTTAGGCAGTACACAGATTGGGGGCCGGTCTACGAGTATGTAGCATGGGATGGGAAGTTGCAGAGATATTGTACGAGTGTGGGGGCAGGGCAGAGCAGCTCTGTTATTAAAATAGATAAGTGTCCCTCTGACTCTTTTAAATGTTGTGAGGTTAAAGACAGTATTTTGTGACTAAGCAGAGAGTATAGGTGTCAGAGCACTATTTAGGTAAGAAAGGCGTATTATTGGCAAAATCAGTACTGTGGCCAGGAAATGTACCCTTGCACCCCCAAAAACCTCTGAGCTTGATCATAGGGAGATGTGTGGTGGTGACAGTGTCTCCCCTTACCTCACACGTAACCCTTCCTGCTTAGCCGCAACCTGCAAGTCTCTTTTTGGCATAAAATTGACCACGTGCCAAAAAAAAAAAAAAAACAAGTTTATTTTATTTCTTTCAACCCCATGGCTGCCAGAATTTGCTGCTGTTAGATATGTTGCAGCACTTGTTAGCAGCCATGGAGTTTACTGCTGTACGTTTGTTTGAGAGTTAACAGTTTAAGGCACACAGTATATCTGAGCCGGAGGTGGGGGCTGCTCCAGGTGAGCCACAAATGATAATTTTATAGACCTGCAGAATGTTCATGCAAAGCTGTCTTCAAGAGTTGCTTGCAGGTGATTCTTGGATTCAAAAAGATGTTGCTTCTATTTTGTGACTGCACGAAATGGCCTAATAATGTTTGTGCTGCTAAAATTAGTTTACTGAACTACAGCTGATAAAACATTAATACAAAATTTGAGAATACAAAAAGGGGCTGTGACAGGACAATTTGGGGAAACAAAAAAAAAAAATCTTCTGCAAAACCTGCACTTTCTTGTGTCTTCTTTGTAAGTTTTAGGCTTTATTTATAGATATGGATTGAATATGTCAAGTTCATTGATGGTAATGGGCAGCTACAATTATAATATAATTAATAGATGGGAATAGATTGGGAAAGGATTGGAAGGTTATGAGAATCAGGTGTGAATATATGTATGTGTGGTGTGCGTGTTTTGTATGTGTAGTGTGCGTGCATATGTGTGTGTGTGTATGAGTAGTGGGCGTGCATATGGGGTGGGCTGCTTTGCCTTAAAATGCCCGGGCCTATTTTTGGTCCCAGTCCGGCCCTGCTGCCGTTTTAGTCTCACTAAGTAAACCTTGGCTCTTTCTTAGTGCACAATGTGCATCTGTCCTGACATCTGATTGGCTAATATGGAACCTAATTTATGAAGGTGGAGTTGTGACTGATTTTTATTTTGCTGCAAAATGATTTAAAAGTCTCTGAACTTGGAGTGCATTTCTCATGCAATACTTAAAATCTATAAAACACTGTTTAAAAGCATGACAAGAAATCAGCCTTTTCCTGACCCATTATAACAATAAAGAGCTGGAGCAGTGTGTGTGTGTGTGTGTGTGGGCGTAGAGTAGGTGGTTATTTGTATTTTAAGACATTAATGGATGTGACATTTTTAAAAGATCTGATATGAAAAGACAAAACTTGTCTTCCAATTATCCAAGAACACAAGTCCTTGAAAAGAATAGTAATTTTATTGTTTGTTTTATTACAGTAATTGGCATCCTAGCTAATTAAAGATTGCAGTAAAAGTCCCATATAGATGCAGTGTTTTACTTATTGCTAACATTATACATGGTGTGCACCCTCCATATCATTCTATCACTGATGGTTGTTATTTACAGTTTAATACTTTATATGTGAGGATAAGTCACTTGCTTCAAATGTATCATTGTTCAAAACTTCTTGTTAAAAAGAATAAAAAGGTAGAGTCTTAACAGTGAGTGTACTTATTTAACCATTGCAAGACTTTAAATGGACATTCTCATGCAAAAATGGCATTCTCTAATGCAGTGTTATTAACCCCAGTCCTCGGAGCACATCAACAGGTCAGGTTATCATTATATCTGGACTAGCTAGTTGTTTCACCTGTGCTCTAGTCTAATACAGATATCATAAAATTCTGACCTCTTGGTGTGCCCTGAAGACTGGAGTTGGACAACACAGCTCTAATGCATTAGATCACTGGTTAGGCCAGGGTTTCAAGATTACCTTGGATGAGAGCAGGTTAAATAACCATGTTTATTAATCAGCTGGTTAGTTCACCTGTGAGGACAGGTTTGAAAACCAGTGTATTAGAGCATTTAATTTTTTTGCATTTCTGACTCTAGTAAACCTGCTGTTTTTACCACCACAAATCATTGCTGCTTGCAGAAAATGGTCCGTGGCTATGTGCTCCTGTGGTTCGTTTTTGGCTTTCCTGCTTGGAGCTGCAGTGCTTGTGACTCCTAAATTGTTCTTTACATGTATGTTTGGAGGGGTTAAACTTCTTGTAAGCTAGAGTCAGTAATGCAAATCCCTAACATTGTCTAATGAATAAGCTTGAGATTTATTTTGTATTCTCTTAGCTATCAGGGACACTAAAGTAAAAAGTCACCTTTCTTTATTCAGACAGAACTTGCATTTTTGTTTTTTTCTTATTTGTCTATCCGTTTGCTCATATTCTGAGGCACCATCTGCTACAGAGCATGTGGAAGAGTGAATAGTAGACGTGCATCTTCTGAATCCACATGCCACGTGCATAATGTATACATATTTCAGCCTGTGGCTAGCTGGTGGTTGTCACAAATGAAAGGTTATCTTGAAATTTGTCAGAAAAAAATGTACTGCTCATTTTGAATTTCATTGTTAGTGGTAATTGCCTTTTTATTATGTATTTGTTTATTATGCAATTCTGTGGTCTCTTAATCTTTAATAGTGCTGCAGCTGCTTTGTTGTTGGTTTTTTTTTTTTGTTTTTTTTTAACATAGTACCATTTAATACGGTACAAAAATACCTTCACAGGACAGTCCCAGATTTTGTCCCTCTGTCCCTAATTTCAAATGGACAATTCGGGACACCTGAATTTAGCTCCGGGTGTCACAAAATTTGTCTGCTTTAAATGTCCACACAGCACTAGTGTTAAACAGTTTAGTCTAGCTCTGTGCGGTCACACCTGTCAATCACCACCACAGCCGGGATCCTATTTCAGAACCACCTACACCTGTCAGTCATATTCAGCATCCCCGCCCACAGTGACCTCATCAGACAGTAGGCAAGCAAGCATCAGATTCAGGGGCAGACCTAAGTGTGGTCTTGGGCGGAGCTGGGAGCTGTGATCTCTCCAGTAGGCTAGCAGTAGAACTGCAGCCGCCTTCTTTGCCAATCGTTAGTGCCGAGAGGCAGAATTGCACATATTGAAAGAGAACCACACTCTCAGGGACGAAAACCAGCTCAATACCTTTTACCACTTGGGTGCAGCTTCTTGTAGCCCAGTATACTTTAGGAAAGTTTTCCTCTGTAAAATGCACAACAGTGGTAACCAGGCCATAGAACTAGCCACTGAGCTGCTGTTCATTCCTGGCAGATTGTTTCGCTTTCTGTATGTATATGTAAAAATGCTCATGCATGAGAGAAGGGTCATTCCATGTCAAATAAACAAATGCATGATACCTCACCATTTTTATTTCTCTTGTAAGGTGTATCCAGTCCACGGATCATCCATTACTTGTGGGATATTCTCCTTCCCAACAGGAAGCTGCAAGAGGATCACCCACAGCAGAGCTATAGCTCCTCCCCTAACTGCCAACCCCCAGTCATTCTCTTGCAGCTCTCGACAAGGGAAGTAGCTAGAGAGATGGGGTGACTTAGTGTAGTTTATCTTCAATCAAAAGTTTGTTATTTTTAAATGGTACTGGAGTTGTACTGTTTTTACCTCAGGCAGAAATTAGAAGAAGTGTTTTGCCTGAGGTTTTTGATGATCTTAGCAGGTTGTAACTAAGGTCCACTGCTGTTCTCACACATAACTGAAGAGTATGGGAAAACTTCAGCTGGGGGAACGGCCTGCAGAATTAACTGCCTTGAGGTATGTTCAGTATATTTTTTTTTCTGGAGAGATGATAAGAAGTCTAGAAAATGCTGACAGTGCCTGATAGATTTGAGGTAAGCCTGATTGCAGTGATTTAATAACGACTGGCATCATGCTTGCAGTAAAGGGTAATTTTCATGTTACTTGCTCTTATGGCTTAGTATGTTAAACGTTTACAGGATTTATAAGGAACGTTTTTTACTAAGGGTGATAAATCTTTCTTTGGGGCCTAGTTTTTCCACATGGCTGTTATTTGACTCCTAGGAGTAGTTTTTTTAGGCCCTCTGACTTTGAGTGCATGGTGGGAGGGGCCTATTTTTGCGCTCTAATTGCGCAGTAGTTTTTACACTCTGAGGCATCCAGCTTCCCTGAAGGAGTCCCCTGACATATTGGAACTCTGTAAAGGGTTTTTGTGACTACAAAAGTCGTTTTATGGGAAGGTAGGAGCCACAGTAGAGCTGTGGCAGTTTGCCTGTGACTGTTATAACGGTTTTACCGTTTTTTTGCTTGGTTTTTGAGCCTGAGGGGTTAATCATCCATTTGCAAGTGGGTGCAATGCTATTTTAGTCTAGTACATACACTGTTAAAATTTCATAGAGTTAACTGCTTTTTTCACTGTTTTGCAGTTTTTGTGTTTGTTTTTTTCCCTTAAAGGCACAGTACCGTTTTTTATATAATGCCTTTTCACATTAAAGTGTTTTCAAAGCTTGCTGGTCTCATTACTAGTCTGTTAAACATGTCTGACATAGAGGAAACTCCTTGTTCATTATGTTTAGAAGCCATTGTGGAACCCCCTCTTAGAAGGTGTACCAAATGCACTGATCTTATGATCTTACTATAAGTTATAAAGATCATATTCTGGCTTTAAAAGATTTATCACCAGAGGAAACTGACAAGGGGGAAGTTATGCCGACTAACTCTCCCCACGTGTCAGAACCTATAACTCCCGCTCAAGGGACGCCAAGTACATCTAGCGCGCACATAGTGTTTACCTTACAAGACATGGCGGCAGTTATGGATCATAACCTTACAGCGGTATTGTCCAAACTACCAGGGTTACAAGGAAAGCGAGACAGCTCTGGGGCTAGGAAAAATACAGAGCTCTCTGACGCTTTAGTAGCTATGTCTGATATCCCCTCACAATATGCAGAAGCTGAGGAAGGAGAGCTTCTATCTGTGGGTGATTTTTCTGACTCAGGGAAGATACTTCAACCTGATTCTGATATGTCTACATTTAAATTTAAGCTTGAACACCTCCGCGTGTTGCTCAGGGAGGTTTTAGCTACTCTGGATGACTGTGACACCATTATAGTCCCAGAGAAATTGTGTAGATTGGATAAATACTATGCAGTGCCTGTTTACACTGATGTTTTTCCAATACCTAAGAGGGTTTTCAGAAATTATTACTAAGGAATGGGACAGACCAGGTGTACCGTTCTCTCCCCCTCCTGTTTTTAAAAAGATGTTTCCCATAGATACTGCTACACGGGACTTGTGGCAAACGGTCCCTAAGGTGGAGGGAGCAGTCTCTACCCTAGCTAAGCATACAACTATCCCCGTGGAGGACAGTTGTGCTTTCCTAGATCCAATGGATAAAAAGTTAGAGGGTTACCTTAAGAAAATGTTTATTCAACAGGGTTTTATTCTACAGCCCCTTGCATGCATTGCCCCTGTCACTGCTGCTGCGGCCTTCTTGTTCGAGGCTCTACAGGTAGAAACCCCATTGGATGATATACTTGACAAGCTTAAAGCTCTTAAGCTAGCCAATTCATTTGTTTCTGACGCCGTTGTTCATTTAACCAAACTAGCGGCTAAGAACTCAGGTTTTGCTATTCAAGCGCGTAGGGCGTTATGGCTTAAATCCTGGTCAGCTGACGTTACTTCAAAGTCTTAGCTTCTCAACATTCCCTTCAAGGGGCAGACCCTATTCGGGCCCGGACTGAAGGAGATCATTTCTGATATTACTGGAGGAAAATGTCACGCCCTTCCTCAGGATAGGTCCAACAAATTAAGGACCAAACGGACTAATTTTCGTGCCTTTCGAAACTTCAAGAGTGGCGCAGCTTCAACTTCCTCTAATACAAAACAAGAGGAAAATTTTGCCCGGTCCAAGCCGGTCTGGAGACCTAACCAGGCTTGGAACAAAGGAAAGCAGGCCAAAAAGCCTGCTGCTGCCTCTAAGACAGCATGAAAGTTTGGCCCCCGATCCAGTAACGGATCTAGTAGGGGGCACACTTTTTCTCTCTTCGCCCAGGCTTGGGCAAGAGATGTCCAGGATCCTTGGGCGTTGGAAATTGTGTCCCAGGGATATCTTCTGGACTTCAAAGCTTCTTCCCCAAAAGGAAGATTTCATCTCTCACAATTATCTGCAAACCAGATAAAGAGAGAGGCATTCTTACATTGTGTTCAAGACCTCCTAGTTATGGGAGTGATCCACCCAGTTCCAAAGGAGCAACAGGGGCAAGGCTTCTATTCAAATCTGTTTGTGGTTCCCAAGAAAGAGGGAACCTTCAGACCAATCTTAGATCTCAAGATCCTAAACAAATTTCTCAGGGTCCCATCCTTCAAGGTGGAGACTATTCGAACCATCCTACCTATTATCCAGGAGGGTCAATATATGACTACCGTGGACTTAAAGGATGCTTCTCTTCACATTCCTATACACAGAGATCATCATCGGTTTCTCAGGTTCGCCTTCCTAGACAGGCATTACCAGTTTGTGGCTCTTCCCTTTGGGTTAGCTACGGCACCAAGAATCTTTACGAAGGTTCTGGGGTCACTCCTGGCGGTTCTAAGGCCGCGGGGTATAGCAAGCCCCTTACCTAGACGACATTCTGATACAGGCTTCGAATTTTCAAATCGCCAGGTCCCATACGGACGTTGTTCTGGCATTCCTGAGGTCTCATGGGTGGAAAGTGAACGAGGAAAAGAGTTCTCTATCCCCTCTCACAAGAGTTTCCTTCCTAGGAACTCAGATTCTGTAGAAATGAAGATTTACCTTACAGAGGCTAGGTTGTCAAAACTTCTAAATTCCTGCCGTGTTCTTTATTCTACTTCTCGCCCTTCAGTGGCTCAGTGTATGGAAGTAATCGGCTTAATGGTAGCTGCAATGGACGTAGTGCTGTTTGCCCGCCTACATCTCAGACCGCTGCAACTCTGCATGCTCAGTCAGTGGAATGGGGATTACACAGATTTGTCCCCTCTACTAAATCTGGATCAAGTGACCAGGGATTCTCTTCTCTGGTGGCTATCTCGGGTCCATCTGTCCAAGGGTATGACCTTCTGCAGGCCAGATTGGACAATAGTAACAGATGCCAGCCTTCTGGGCTGGGGTGCAGTCTGGAACTCCCTGAAGGCTCAGGGCTTGTGGACTCAGGAGGAGGCACTCCTTCCGACAAACATTCTGGAACTAAGAGCGATATTCAATGCTCTTCAGGCTTGTCCTCAGCTAGCTGCGGTCAGGTTCATCAGATTTCAGTCGGACAACATCACGACCTGTAGCTTACATCAACCATCAAGGGGGAACAAGGAGTTCCCTAGCAATGTTGGAGGTTTCAAAGATAATTCTATGGGCAGAGATTCACTCTTGCCATCTATCAGCTATCCATATCCCAGGAGTAGAGAACTGGGAGGCGGATTTTCTAAGTCGACAGACTTTTCATCCGGGGGAGTGGGAACTCCATCCGGAGATATTTGCACAGTTGATTCAACTTTGGGGCAAACCAGAACTGGATCTCATGGCGTCTCGTCGGAACACCAAGCTTCCTTGTTACGGATCCGGGTCCAGGGATCCCAAGGCAGCACTGATAGATGCTCTAGCAGTGCCTTGGTCTTTCAACCTGGCTTATGTGTTTCCACCGTTTCCTCTGCTCCCTTGTCTGATTGCCAAGATCAAGCAGGAGAGAGCTTCAGTGATTTTGATAGTACCTGCGTGGCCACGCAGGACTTGGTATGCAGATCTGGTGGACATGTCATCCTTTCCACCATGGACTCTGCCGCTGAGACAGGACTTTCTACTTCAGGGTCCTTTCAACCATCCAAATCTAATTTCTCTGCGTCTGACTGCTTGGAGATTGAACGCTTGATTTTATCAAAGCGTGGTTTCTCCGAGTCGGTCATTGATACCTTAATACAGGCACGAAAGCCTGTCACCAGGAAAATCTATCATAAGATATGGTGTAAATATCTTCATTGGTGTGAATCCAAGGGTTACTCATGGAGTAAAGTCAGGATTCCTAGGATATTATCCTTTCTCCAAGAAGGATTGGAGAAGGGTTTGTCAGCTAGTTCCTTAAAGGGACAGATTTCTGCTCTGTCTATTCTTTTGCACAAACGTCTGGCTGAGGTTCCAGATGTTCAGGCGTTTTGTCAGGCTCTGGTTAAAATCAAGCCTGTGTTTAAACCTGTTGCTCCGCCATGGAGTTTAAATTTAGTTCTTAAGGTTCTTCAAGGGATTCCGTTTGAACCTTTGCATTCCATAGATGTTAAGCTCTTATCTTGGAAAGTTCTGTTTTTAGTAGCTATCTCCTCGGCTCGAAGAGTTTCGGAGTTATCTGCTTTACAATGTGATTCCCCTTATCTCATTTTCCATGCAGATAAGGTAGTGTTACGTACCAAACCTGGTTTTCTGCCTAAGGTGGTATCTAATAAAAATATCAATCGGGAGATTTTTGTTCCGTCACTGTGTCCTAATCCTTCTTCAAAGAAGGAACGTCTATTACACAATCTTGACGTGGTTCGCGCTTTAAAGTTTTATTTACAAGCTACTAAAGATTTTTGGCAACCATCTGCATTGTTTGTTGTCTACTCTGGACAGAGGAGAGGCCAAAAGGCTTCGGCAACTTCTCTCTTTTTGGCTAAGAAGTATAATCCGCTTAGCTTATGAGACTGCTGGCCAGCAGCCTCCTGAAAGAATTACAGCTCATTCTACTAGAGCGGTAGCTTCCACATGGGCTTTTAAGAATGAGGCTTCTGTTGAACAGATTTGTAAGGCGGCGACTTGGTCTTCGCTTCATACTTTTTCTAAATTCTATAAATTTGATACTGTTGCTTCTTCGGAGGCTATTTTTGGGAGAAAGGTCTTACAGGCAGTGGTGCCTTCCGTTTAAGCGCCTGCCTTGTCCCTCCCTTCATCCGTGTCCTATAGCTTTGGTATTGGTATCCCACAAGTAATGGATGATCCGTGGACTGGATACACCTTACAAGAGGAAACAAAATGTATGCTTACCTGATAAATTTATTTATCTTGTGGTGTATCCAGTCCACTGCCCGCCCTGTCATTTTAAGGCAGGTGTTTTTTATTTTTAAACTACAGTCACCACTGCACCCTATAGTTTCTCCTTTCTCTTGCTTGTCTTCGGTCGAATGACTGGTAGGTGGCAGTTAGGGGAGGAGCTATATAGACAGCTCTGCTGTGGGTGATCCTCTTGCAGCTTCCTGTTGGGAAGGAGAATATCCCACAAGTAATGGATGATCCGTGGACTGGATACACCACAAGAGAAATAAATTTATCAGGTAAGCATAAATTTAGTTTTTTTTCTTTCATGATTCAGATAGCGTATGCAACTTTCTAATTTACTCCTATTATCAATTTTTCTTCGTTCTCTTGCTATCTTTATTTAAAAGCAGGAATGTGATGCATAGGAGTTGGCCCATTTTTGGTTGAGAACATGGGTTATGCTTACTTAATGGTGGGTTAATGCAAGCCTCCAATAAGCAAGCGCTATCCATGGTGCTGAACCTAAAATGGGCTGGCTGCTAAGATTTACATTCCTGCTTTTAAAGTAAAGATAGCAAGAGGACGAAGAAAAATTTATAATAGGAGTAAATTAGAAAGTTGCTTAAAATTGAATGCTCTATCTGAATCATGAAAGAAAAATTTGGGTTCAGTGTCCCTTTAATATTTGTTTTGGTTATTTCAGAATTTTGATGACTGCAATTTGTTTTCTAAAATATGGAAAATCGTAGCAATAACGAAAAAACTTCTATTATGAGTAGGTGTGTCCATTAACAGTTTAATGATGTCACAAATGAGCACCACACATTGTTTGTAATTTTTAACTTTTTTTTTTTTTTCTCATTTGAAAATTTCTCATCCATGTTACTTATGTTCTGAGAGCCGGTGCTGTATAATTTTCCTGGACCATAGGAATGCAAGACCCGCATTACTTCCGGTGACACCCCATAGCTGTTTGACTTCAAATACCCTATTAAATTACCGCATTAAACGTATATATACGATGCGCTGGTATGTCCAGATCTTCCCTATCTTTTTGCCTCCACCTGGGGGTTTAAGCGGGGCGAAGCCCCTGTTGTAAACCTCATTCCCCAAGGTTCACTTGGGGTGGATACCAGAGGATCGGTGGGGCGCCCCCTTGAACAGAGCAAAAAGATAGTGAAGAGGGGGACATTTCAGCGCTTCGTATTTATGTTCAGTTTTAGAAATTATGTTTTGTGGTGGAGCGCATGCGTAGTGGTTCCATTATTGCTTAGATTTGTATAAGCTATCGGAATGTGGTGACATGGTCCTGCGCATTCGTAGTCAAGGCATTTGCGGTCAAATTGCTGATTATACCTCACCAGAAATTATGGTGGAGATAAAAGCATGAGATTAAAATCGCAAAAGTAAATCAATAGAAATTATTGTAACAAGAAGAAAAACAAGCGCAACCATGATTCACTGTATTTATTTTAAACAAGGTCACAAAAAAAGGCTTAAAAATGCACACTTACAAGATATGTGCATATACTATGCACGTAAAAGGTCTTTGCTTTAACTCTCAGTCGGATCCCCACTGTGTAAATCTGGTTCAAATGCTGTGATGAACTCCTTGGTTAGTTCAGACTTTAATGCACAGGATTGACACACCCCGATGCCGACGGCACTCAAAGTATATAAAAAGACAAAGTTCAATTTGTTCGATGCCGCTAGAAGGGCTTACTTTAATGCAACAAAGGTCTTCTAATGTTCTCCTGAACGGGTTTCGTTCACACCCGGGTAAACTTTATCAACAGGATAAAGAAATTATTGCACAGGCAATTAGCACATCTGGGCAAGTATCTCCGCTTGCCTTGACCCAGTAAAACTCCATATACATTGTTACTATTCCATACTAATCCATAGATGTGGGACAGCTCCCACCAACCCATAAAAAGGTTGGCGTATGAGGGAGCAGATTTGGCCCCCATTGCTGTCCCACACCTCTGGAAATAGAATTTACCTTGAAATGAAAAATAATTATGGGTCAGCAAAAGATTTTTTTATTCTCAGAATGAAGTCTCAATGTGTGGAGCTCAAACCTGGGTGCCTTTCCAAAAATAATCTAATTGCAGTTAGCCCAAACTCATGTTGAATAGACAAATATAGTGCTCTTACATCTATGGTGAGCCAACATCCTTCCTTGTTCCAATTAAAGGGATAGTAAAGTCCATATTAATCTTTCATGATTCAGATAGGGCATGTCATTTTAAACAACTTTCTAATTGACTTGTATCATCAAAGTTGCTCATATACTAATTTCTAAGCCATTGAAGGCCGCCTCTGCATTTGACCGTTTTTCACAGCTAGAGGGCGTTAGTTCATGTGTTTAATATAGATAATATTGTGCTCATGCACGTAAAGTTATTTAAGAGTCAGCACTAATTGCCTGAAATGCAAGTCTGTCAAAAGATCTGAGATAAGGAGGCAGTCAGCAGAAGCCTAGATACAAGATAATTACAGAGGTAAAAAGTATTTTTCTATAACAGTGTTGGTTATGCAAAACTGGGGAAAGGTATAAATACAGGGATTATCTATCCTTTTTAAACCATAACATTTTTGGTGTTTACTATCCCTTTAATATCTGACATAAGGGCCAGGAGCTCTTTCGTATCCCTTAGGTAAGAATACAGACCTTCCACTAGGCGTAAAATTTCATCCAGTCACCCCGATAGAGGCTCAGTGAGTGAGCCAATTCCGCTCACTATCGGTCTCCCATGATTAAACACTGGTACCACGGGGTGATTCACCAAGAGAAAATAAGCTTTGTCTAGATCAAAAATACCCAGATCTTTTTCTTCATCTATGAGATGTTTAATTTCATATTGAAATCTCCTTGTTGGATCACCCCTTAATACCACATATTGAGTTGTATCTTCTAGCTGTCTCAGAGCCTCCTGTATAAACCAGGAGCGATTTATAACCACCACCGAGCCTCCCTTATCTGCACCTCTGATGGTTATGTTATTATTAGAATGTAGGTCATCCAAAGCTTGCCTCTCTTTTCATGAAAGATTACATTTCTGATTCCTAGTTTTGGTTAGACAGTTCTGTCAAATCCCTCTCTACCCTTCTCTGAAAGGTCATGAGGGTATTTCCCCTATCTTGTATTGGGTAAGATTTAGATGGTCTTATCTCCACCATAATTTTAATGAATTTTGATTTTGCCCTGGAATGAGCTTTACCCTAGCAGCAATCAAAAATCTAACTACTACTGATGAGTTCTAATAAGAACTAAACAGAATTTTGTATTTGCTGCACTCACCCCATTGGGGGACTGCTGTGTGTTAACACAGTACTTGAAGCAAAAAGCTGGGATTTTGCATATCTTACCCAGAATCCCCTTGTGCATTAGTAACAATGTATATGGAGTTTTATTGGGTAAAGACAAGCGGCGATACTTGCCTAGATGTGCAAAAAATTCTATTGAGATAATGACAACAGAAACTACCCAAATGACCCTGATCAAAAGTTTACATACCCTGGTGATTTGGGCCTGATAACATGCACACAAGTTGACACAAAGGGGTTTGAATGGGGGTTTGAATGGCTATTAAAGGTAACCATCCTCACCTGTGATCTGTTTGCTTGTAATTAGTGTGTGTATTAAAGGTCAATGAGTTTCTGGACTCCTGACAGACCCTTGCATCTTTCATCCAGTGCTGCACTGATGATTCTGGATTCTGATTCATGGGGAAAGCAAACGAATTGTCAAAGGATCTGCGGGAAAAGGTAGTTGAACTGTATAAAACAGGAAAGGGATATAAAAAGATATCCAAGAAATTGAGAATGCAAATCAGCAGTGTTCAAACTCTAATCAAAAGTGGAAAATGAGGGGTTCTGTTTGATAACATACTGCATTCATCTTGCCATCAATTTTGACCAAATTTCCTGTGCCATTGTAGCTCACACATCCCCAAAACATCAGCGATCCACCTCCGTGTTTCACAATAGGAATGGTGTACCTTTCATCATAGGCCTTGTTGACTCTTCTCCAAATGTTGCGTTTATGGTTGTGGCCAAAAAGCTCAATTTTAGTCTCATCACTCCAAATGACTGTGCCAGAATGTTTAAAGGCTTGTCTGTGCTGTTTGGCGTATTGTAAGCGGCATACTTTGTGGCATTTGCATAGTAATGGCTTTCTTCTGGTGATTCGACCATGCAGCCCATCTTTCTTCAAGTTCCTCCTTATTGTGCATCTTGAAACAGCCACACCACATGTTTTCAGAGAGTCCTGTATTTCACCTGAAGTTATTTGTGGGTTTGTCTTTGCATCCTGAACAATTTTCATGGCAGTAGTGGCTGAAATTTTAGTTGGTCTACCTGACCGTGGTTTGATTTCAACAGAACCCCTCATTTTCCACTTCTTGATTAGTTTGAACACTGCTGATTTGCATTCTCAATTCATTGGATATCTTTTTATATCCCTTTCCTATTTTATACAGTTCAACTACCTTTTCCCGCAGATCCTTTGACAATTCTTTTGCTTTCCCCATGAATCAGAATCCAGAATCAGTGCAGCACTGGATGAAAGATGCAAGGGTCTGTCAGGAGTCCAGAAACTCATTGACCTTTTCTCCAACATAGGTGTGTCCGGTCCACGGCGTCATCCTTACTTGTGGGATATTCCCTTCCCCAACAGGAAATGGCAAAGAGCCCAGCAAAGCTGGTCACATGATCCCTCCTAGGCTCCGCCTTCCCCAGTCATTCTCTTTGCCGTTGTACAGGCAACATCTCCACGGAGATGGCTTAGAGTTTTTTAGTGTTTAACTGTAGTTTTTATTATTCAATCAAGAGTTTGTTATTTTAAAATAGTGCTGGTATGTACTATTTACTCTGAAACAGAAAAGAGATGAAGATTTCTGTTTGTAAGAGGAAAATGATTTTAGCAACCGTTACTAAAATCGATGGCTGTTCCATACAGGACTGTTGAGAGGAATTAACTTCAGTTGGGGGAACAGTGAGCAGACTTTTGCTGCTTGAGGTATGACACATTCTAACAAGACGATGTAATGCTGGAAGCTGTCATTTTCCCTATGGGATCCGGTAAGCCATTTTTATTACAGAGTAAATAAGGGCTTCACAAGGGCTTGTTAAGACTGTAGACATTTTCTGGGCTAAATCGATTCATATATAACATATTTAGCCTTGAGGAATCATTTAATATGGGTATTTTTGTAAAATAATATCGGCAGGCACTGTTTTAGACACCTTATTCTCTAGGGGCTTTCCCTAATCATAGGCAGAGCCTCATTTTCGCGCCGGTATTGCGCACTTGTTTTTGAGAAGCATGACATGCAGTCGCATGTGTGAGGAGCTCTGATACATAAAAAAGACTTTCTGAAGGCGTCATTTGGTATCGTATTCCCCTTTGGGCTTGGTTGGGTCTCAGCAAAGCAGATACCAGGGACTGTAAAGGGGTTAAAGATAAAAACGGCTCCGGTTCCGTTATTTTAAGGGTTAAAGCTTCCAAATTTGGTGTGCAATACTTTTAAGGCTTTAAGACACTGTGGTGAAATTTTGGTGAATTTTGAACAATTCCTTCATACTTTTTCGCAATTGCAGTAATAAAGTGTGTTCAGTTTAAAATTTAAAGTGACAGTAACGGTTTTATTTTAAAACGTTTTTTGTACTTTGTTATCAAGTTTATGCCTGTTTAACATGTCTGAACTACCAGAAAGACTGTGTTCTGAATGTGGGGAAGCCAAGGTTCCTTCTCATTTAAATAGATGTGATTTATGTGAAAATGATGCCCAAGATGATTCCTCAAGTGTGGGGAGTAAGCATGGTACTGCATCATTCCCTCCTTCGTCTACACCAGTCTTGCCCACTCAGGAGGCCCCTAGTACATCTAGCGCGCCAATACTCCTTACTATGCAACAATTAACGGCTGTAATGGATAATTCTATCAAAAACATTTTAGCCAAAATGCCCACTTATCAGCGTAAGCGCGACTGCTCTGTTTTAGATACTGAAGAGCATGAGGACGCTGAGGATAATGGTTCTGATATGCCCCTACACCAGTCTGAGGGGGCCAGGGAGGTTTTGTCTGAGGGAGAAATTTCAGATTCAGGGAAAATTTCTCAACAAGCTGAACCCGATGTGATTACATTTAAATTTAAGTTGGAACATCTCCGCGCTCTGCTTAAGGAGGTGTTATCCACTCTGGATGATTGTGAGAATTTGATCATCCCAGAGAAACTATGTAAAATGGACAAGTTCCTAGAGGTCCCGGGGCCCCCAGAAGCTTTTCCTATACCCAAGCGGGTGGCGGACATTGTAAATAAAGAATGGGAAAGGCCCGGTATACCTTTTCGTCCCTCCCCCCATATTTAAAAAATTGTTTCCCATGGTCGACCCCAGAAAGGACTTATGGCAGACAGTCCCCAAGGTCGAGGGGGCGGTTTCTACTTTAAACAAACGCACCACTATACCCATAGAAGATAGTTGTGCTTTCAAAGATCCTATGGATAAAAAATTAGAAGGTTTGCTTAAAAAGATGTTTGTTCAGCAAGGTTACCTTCTACAACCAATTTCATGCATTGTCCCTGTCACTACAGCCGCGTGTTTCTGGTTCGATGAGCTAGAAAAGGCGATCGATAGTGATTCTCCTCCTTATGAGGAGATTATGGACAGAATCCGTGCTCTCAAATTGGCTAATTCTTTCACCCTAGACGCCACTTTGCAATTGGCTAGGTTAGCGGCGAAAAATTCTGGGTTTGCTATTGTGTCGCGCAGAGCGCTTTGGTTGAAATCTTGGTCAGCGGATGCGTCTTCCAAGAACAAATTGCTTAACATTCCTTTCAAGGGGAAAACGCTGTTTGGCCCTGACTTGAAAGAGATTATCTCTGATATCACTGGGGGTAAGGGCCACGCCCTTCCTCAGGATAGGTCTTTCAAGGCCAAAAATAAACCTAATTTTCGTCCCTTTCGTAGAAACGGACCAGCCCCAAGTGCTACGTCCTCTAAGCAAGAGGGTAATTCTTCTCAAGCCAAGCCAGCCTGGAGACCAATGCAAGGCTGGAACAAGGGAAAGCAGGCCAAGAAGCCTGCCACTGCTACCAAGACAGCATGAAATGTTGGCCCCCGATCCGGGACCGGATCTGGTGGGGGGCAGACTTTCTCTCTTCGCTCAGGCTTGGGCAAGAGATGTTCTGGATCCTTGGGCACTAGAAATAGTCTCCCAAGGTTATCTTCTGGAATTCAAGGGGCCTCCCCCAAGGGGGAGGTTCCACAGGTCTCAATTGTCTTCAGACCACATAAGAAGACAGGCATTCTTACATTGTGTAGAAGACCTGTTAAAAATGGGAGTGATTCATCCTGTTCCTTTATGAGAACAAGGGATGGGGTTCTACTCCAATCTGTTCGTAGTTCCCAAAAAAGAGGGAACATTCAGACCAATCTTAGATCTCAAGATCCTAAACAAGTTTCTCAAGGTTCCATCGTTCAAAATGGAAACCATTCGAACAATTCTTCCTTCCATCCAGGAAGGTCAATTCATGACCACGGTGGATTTAAAGGATGCGTATCTACATATTCCTATCCACAAGGAACATCATCGGTTCCTAAGGTTCGCATTCCTGGACAAGCATTACCAGTTTGTGGCACTTCCGTTCGGATTAGCCACTGCTCCAAGGATTTTCACAAAGGTACTAGGGTCCCTTCTAGCGGTGCTAAGACCAAGGGGCATTGCAGTAGTACCTTACTTGGACGACATTCTGATTCAAGTGTCGTCCCTTCCTCAAGCAAAGGCTCACACGGACATTGTCCTGGCCTTTCTCAGATCTCACGGGTGGAAAGTGAACGTAGAAAAAAGTTCTCTATCTCCGTCAACAAGGGTTCCCTTCTTGGGAACAATAATAGACTCCTTAGAAATGAGGATTTTTCTGACAGAGGCCAGAAAATCAAAACTTCTAAACTCTTGTCAAATATTTCATTCTGTTCCTCTTCCTTCCATAGCGCAGTGCATGGAAGTAATAGGTTGGATGGTAGCGGCAATGGACATAGTTCCTTTTGCGCGAATTCATCTAAGACCATTACAACTGTGCATGCTCAGTCAGTGGAATGGGGACTATACAGACTTGTCTCCGACGATACAAGTAGATCAGAGGACCAGAGATTCACTCCGTTGGTGGCTGTCCCTGGACAACCTGTCACAGGGGATGAGCTTCCGCAGACCAGAGTGGGTCATTGTCACGACCGACGCCAGTCTGGTGGGCTGGGGCGCGGTCTGGGGACCCCTGAAAGCTCAGGGTCTTTGGTCTCGGGAAGAATCTCTTCTTCCGATAAATATTCTGGAACTGAGAGCGATATTCAATGCTCTCAGGGCTTGGCCTCAGCTAGCAAAGGCCAAGTTCATACGGTTTCAATCAGACAACATGACGACTGTTGCGTACATCAACCATCAGGGGGGAACAAGGAGTTCCCTGGCGATGGAAGAAGTGACCAAAATCATTCAATGGGCGGAGACTCACTCCTGCCACTTGTCTGCAATCCACATCCCAGGAGTGGAAAATTGGGAAGCGGATTTTCTGAGTCGTCAGACATTTCATCCGGGGGAGTGGGAACTCCATCCGGAAATCTTTGCCCAAATTACTCAATTGTGGGGCATTCCAGACATGGATCTGATGGCCTCTCGTCAGAACTTCAAGGTTCCTTGCTACGGGTCCAGATCCAGGGATCCCAAGGCGACTCTAGTAGATGCACTAGTAGCACCTTGGACCTTCAAACTAGCTTATGTATTCCCGCCGTTTCCTCTCATCCCCAGGCTGGTAGCCAGGATCTATCAGGAGAGGGCATCGGTGATCTTGATAGCTCCTGCGTGGCCACGCAGGACTTGGTATGCAGACCTGGTGAATATGTCATCGGCTCCACCATGGAAGCTACCTTTGAGACGAGACCTTCTTGTTCAAGGTCCGTTCGAACATCCGAATCTGGTCTCACTCCAACTGACTGCTTGGAGATTGAACGCTTGATCTTATCAAAGCGAGGGTTCTCAGATTCTGTCATTGATACTCTTGTTCAGGCCAGAAAGCCTGTAACTAGAAAAATTTACCACAAAATATGGAAAAAATATATCTGTTGGTGTGAATCTAAAGGATTCCCTTGGGACAAGGTAAAAATTCCTAAGATTCTATCCTTTCTTCAAGAAGGTTTGGAGAAAGGATTATCTGCAAGTTCTTTGAAGGGACAGATTTCTGCCTTGTCTGTGTTACTTCACAAAAAGCTGGCAGCTGTGCCAGATGTTCAAGCCTTTGTTCAGGCTCTGGTTAGAATCAAGCCTGTTTACAAACCTTTGACTCCTCCTTGGAGTCTCAATTTAGTTCTTTCAGTTCTTCAGGGGGTTCCGTTTGAACCCTTACATTCCGTTGATATTAAGTTATTATCTTGGAAAGTTTTGTTTTTGGTTGCAATTTCTTCTGCTAGAAGAGTTTCAGAATTATCTGCTCTGCAGTGTTCTCCTCCTTATCTGGTGTTCCATGCAGATAAGGTGGTTTTACGTACTAAACCTGGTTTTCTTCCGAAAGTTGTTTCTAACAAAAACATTAACCAGGAGATAGTCGTGCCTTCTTTGTGTCCGAATCAAGTTTCAAAGAAGGAACGTTTGTTGCACAATTTGGATGTTGTTCGTGCTCTAAGATTCTATTTAGATGCTACAAAGGATTTTAGACAAAAATCTTCCTTGTTTGTTGTTTATTCTGGTAAAAGGAGAGGTCAAAAAGCAACTTCTACCTCTCTCTCTTTTTGGATTAAAAGCATCATCAGATTGGCTTATGAGACTGCCGGACGGCAGCCTCCTGAAAGAATCACAGCTCATTCCACTAGGGCTGTGGCTTCCACATGGGCCTTCAAGAACGAGGCTTCTGTTGATCAGATATGTAAGGCAGCGACTTGGTCTTCACTGCACACTTTTACTAAATTTTACAAGTTTGATACTTTTGCTTCTTCTGAGGCTATTTTTGGGAGAAAGGTTTTGCAAGCCGTGGTGCCTTCCATCTAGGTGACCTGATTTGCTCCCTCCCTTCATCCGTGTCCTAAAGCTTTGGTATTGGTTCCCACAAGTAAGGATGACGCCGTGGACCGGACACACCTATGTTGGAGAAAACAGAATTTATGTTTACCTGATAAATTACTTTCTCCAACGGTGTGTCCGGTCCACGGCCCGCCCTGGTTTTTTAATCAGGTCTGATATTTTATTTTCTTTAACTACAGTCACCACGGTATCATATGGTTTCTCCTATGCAAATATTCCTCCTTTGCGTCGGTCGAATGACTGGGGAAGGCGGAGCCTAGGAGGGATCATGTGACCAGCTTTGCTGGGCTCTTTGCCATTTCCTGTTGGGGAAGGGAATATCCCACAAGTAAGGATGACGCCGTGGACCGGACACACCGTTGGAGAAAGTAATTTATCAGGTAAACATAAATTCTGTTTTTTATATACACACACTAATTACAAGAAAACAGATCACAGATTAGGATGGTTACCTTTTAATAGCCATTCAAATCCCTTTGTGTCAACTTGTGTGCATGTTATCAGGCCAAAATCACCAGGGTATGTAAACTTTTGATCAGGGTCATTTGGGTAGTTTCTGTTGTCATTGTGATATATCAAATATATGGAAGAATGAAAACAGCATCAATCTGCAGGGAGGTGCACGTACCCAGGTCCTGCCAATGACCTCCAATAATATCCAATCCACAAAAAGAACAGCACCATCCAAAGACAAGTTAAAAATGTATCTTTATTGGGACATCTCCAAACACAGCACAAAACACGACGTTTCGGTCAGATGACCTTAATCATGTGATTAAAAACAAGACCTATAACCACTCCTTATATACCCACCTTGGGGGAGGTGATAATTACCTATACAGGTGAATTTTATACATTCTATTTCAACATTGAACTCTTTAGCACCCTCTAGTGGTAAAACAAGGTCATTTATCATTCTTACACATTACTTGGCAAACTCACATATGGAATGAATAAAGAGATAGATTGGAACATTACAATGTGAGCTAGTTCCACTTGAGATTTATTCATTTCTGTCAACATACTGGCTATGTGGTTGAAAACATTTATTTTAACCATATATGTGTGGGATATTATCATATCTTTCCTCAGGGGTTTTGCATTTTTTCATATATCTATTGAAATGTTATAAGTAATTATATATATATATATATATATATATATATATATATATATATATATATATATATATATATATATATATATATATATATATATATATATATATATATATATATATATATATATATATACACTGTCATCCCTTTTTTTTGTTTTTTTCTGTGAGTTTGCCAAGTAATGTGTAAGAATGATAAATGACCTTGTTTTACCACTAGAGGGTGCTAAAGAGTTCAATGTTGAAATAGAATGTATAAAATTCACCTGTATAGGTAATTATCACCTCCCCCAAGGGTATATAAGGAGTGGTTATAGGTCTTGTTTTTAATCACATGATTAAGGTCATCTGACCGAAACGTCGTGTTTTGTGCTGTGTTTGGAGATGTCCCAATAAAGATACATTTTTAACTTATCTTTGGATGGTGCTGTTCTTTTTGTGGATTGGATATTATTGGAGGTCATTGGCAGGACCTGGGTACGTGCACCTCCCTGCAGATTGATGCTGTTTTCATTCTTCCATATATTTGATATATTGACTGCCTTGGATTACGTGCATCACTGCTGCTGTGTTATATTACAAGCATAATGGAATTAAATGGGACTGAACCTCTAAGCAAAACGTTTACTTACAGTGACTTGGAAGCCTCATGGATTACTACCCTGGTGCGGGGTTCAAGAACTTTTTTACAAACCCCACCGGTTGAAAATTCATCCAGAGAATATGAAAGAATATCCAAAAAGAATCTAGCCTATGACCTACATGCCACTACATTGGCAGAATACTATCGAGTCCGACGGATCCCTAGAGGGCTACGTATGAATGTTAGACCTACTCTGATGTGTGAAAATAAAGAATATTGTGAAAAGTTTACTCACATACTCAACAAATGTTCCTTTGATTTGCTGGTACTAACTGTGGAGTACTTACAGCGAGATTTAGATGTGCAGAAAGAAGAGTTGACAAGATTGGAGAGTGTACTGAAAGCCTCTTTGTCATCTGAAGATCTGGACAAACTTCTGACATCTGTCAAGACAACTATTACAGAATTGAAGACAACGATAGAGAGCCGGAAACGACAAAAGTTCCATAGAGATGAAGAAGATTACAGAAACGATAATGTGTATCGTTGGAAGAAGGACACTCAGGATGATGGAAAAAGATCAGGCGCACCCCATTGGCGGAGACAACGCCGTTGGCGTAATGACGACACTAGCCAATCATCATCAGCCAATACGTCGGGGGACTCAGACGGGAGCGGAAGCGAGGCGGCCGCAAACACTGCCGCAAGCAAGAAGAAGTCGGCTGCGAAAGCACCAAAAGCTCAGATAATAACTCGCAGCAAAGAACATCAGAGAAACCGGAACTAACGGTAAACATCTCTGCATATGCTCTTAATGATGTCGAAAGAGAAGTACTACAGAAAGGACTATCTTTTTGTCCGGTTGCTAAATGTGACTTTTTTGAACTACGTGATCTTTTTTCTTTTTTCAGGAATATTAAGTTAAAGGCATATTTTGCAACATTAGAGTCTAAGAGTAATGACATATTGAGATGTAATGAATTGCTACATGATGAAAATCCCTTATCTTTAAACACTTTAGATCTTAAAAACAAAAGTTCTTTTACACCTAATGTCTATAACAATAGCATTGAAACATTTATACAGCTAGTGTTAAGGGATATCAATATATTGAAAGAGAAAAATCGTATATCTATAACATCTAATAGGCATAAGAATTTCTCTAAGGCTGAATGGCTTGCCCTGTCTAAATTAAAGGAGAATAAAGATATTATTTGTAAACAGGCCGACAAGGGTGGCGCAACTGTCATCCTAGATAAAACATACTATATACAAGAAATTGAGAAACAACTTTCAGACCAGAATGTATATAAGGTTTTGAATACTGATCCATCTTTTGGGATCAAGAAATGTCTTGTTAACTGTGTGAATAGGGCAGTGTGTAATGGACTTATTTCTGTAAAAGAACAGAAGTATTTAATACCTGATTCATTCTCTATACCAGTCCTTTACACACTGCCCAAAATACACAAAGATAGTTGTGCTCCACCTGGACGCCCCATAGTAGCCAGCACAGATTCTATTCTATCTAATGTATCTAAATATCTTGACAGAGTACTAAGACCGTTTGCTACTCAATCTGTGTCTTACATTAGAAATACTGGGGATTTTATAACAAAGTTAGATTCCTTAGAATTACAAAGTGACAAATTTATCTTATTCTCATTAGATGTAACATCATTGTATACATCAATCACACATGAGAGTGGGATGGGTGCTATGAAACAAACCATTATGTCTAGTGGTAAATTCTCTAATTCTCAATGTCCTTTTATTCTTGAGCTACTACAGTTAATTTTATACCACAATTATTTTCTTTTTCAGGATACTTTTTACATTCAATGCCAGGGGACTGCAATGGGGTCCAATGTCGCCCCCACATATGCCAATGTCTTTATGAATACTTATGAAGAGAGGTTTGTATACACTCAGAAAGCATTCCAAAAATATGGATTATGTTGGTATAGATATATAGACGATATTTTTGGCATATGGGGGGGGGGGTGACATTGGCTCACTGCAGTCCTTTGTAGATGACCTCAATATTTCAACTAGACACATTAAACTTAAATTGGTATGTAGTGAGGTATCTATAGATTTTTTGGATACTACTATTCAAAAGAATGGTAGAGAACTAAAGGTTGATTTATTTAGGAAAGAAAGTGATAGGAACAACTTATTGAAATATGAAAGTGCACACTATCCACCTCTTATTAACAGTCTTCCCAAGAGTCAGCTCTTAAGAGTTAAAAAAATTGTTTCAGATGATCAGCTAGCTCACAATAGACTTAGAGAAATGGGTAATCTGTTTCTACAGAGGGGTTATCCAAAGCCCTTGATTGAACGCCATATTAAAGAAGTAGAAAATATCCCCAGACAAACTATTCTTAAAGGAGAATATAATTTAGACAAGAGAAGAATAAAAATAAACGTATGATTTTCATATCTAGATTTAACCCTTTAAGTAATAAGATCAATAACATTATTAAGAAACATTGGTCCACCATCAAAGATTTGAATCCTAATGTTATTGATTTCCAACAGTTACCTATGCCTGCATACAGGTGATGTAAAAATATTAAAGATTTATTAATAAAAGCAGATATAGGTTCAAACAGTGTTATCTACTCCCAAGTTAGGGTGTTTCCCCTGTCTCAATTGCTGTAATTGTAATAATATCATTAGAGGGGATAGCTTTCTTCACCCTCTTAATGGAAGGAAATATAAAATACCAGGCTTCTTTACTTGCAACTCTGATTATATAATCTATTTAATTAAATGTCCTTGTTCCAAAATTTACATAGGAGAGTCGACTAGGAGAATAAGAGATAGAATAAATTAACATAAATCTAACATACGGTGTGGCATTAAAGAAGCCCCTGTTGCCAATCATTTTTTGACTGCAGGACATAATATTTCTCAATTGAGATTTCAGATAATTGAGCAAGTTAAGAGACCAAGAAGAGGGGGGAATAGACAAAAATTATTAAAAAGTAGAGAGACTTTTTGGATTTATACTCTGCAATCCCTCATTCCATATGGAATGAATAAAGAGATAGATTGGAACATTACAATGTGAGCTAGTTCCACTTGAGATTTATTCATTTCTGTCAACATACTGGCTATGTGGTTGAAAACATTTATTTTAATCATATATGTGTGGGATATTATCATATCTTTCCTCAGGGGTTTTGCATTTTTTCATATATCTATTGAAATGTTATAAGTAATTATGTATGTGTGTATGTGTATATATATATATATGTGTATATATATATATATATATATGTGTGTATATATATATATATATATATATATATATATATATATATATATATATATATATATACACACTGTCATCCCTTTTTTTCTGTTTTTTTCTGTGAGTTTGCCAAGTAATGTGTAAGAATGATAAATTACCTTGTTTTACCACTAGAGGGTGCTAAAGAGTTCAATGTTGAAATAGAATGTATAAAATTCACCTGTATAGGTAATTATCACCTCCCCCAAGGTGGGTATATAAGGAGTGGTTATAGGTCTTGTTTTTAATCACATGATTAAGGTCATCTGACCGAAACGTCGTGTTTTGTGCTGTGTTTGGAGATGTCCCAATAAAGATACATTTTTAACTTATCTTTGGATGGTGCTGTTCTTTTTGTGAATTGGATGTCATTGTGATATAAAAAGAGTAAACACAGTTGATTGATAATAAATGGCTTCAGCCAAACACTAACCATGAGTGAAAGAAAAGTTTTTGTCTTATCATTCATATTCTCTGAAAAATGGCCAAGAAATCATACATTCTGCCAGGGTATGTAAACTTATGAGCACAACTGTATATATGTATGTGTATATATCTATCTATCTCTGGAGGTGGCAGTGTCCCAGTTATGGAGGATTCTTGGAGACGGATGTCTCTGATTCAGACTCTACTTCTTGCGAAGAATATGAATTGGCCCGGGTGATACATGCCCATCAGTTATGTTCCGAATGCCGTTTTAGAGTGCTCTGTTCCTCGGGATCGGGGAATCGTGTGCCCACTGAGCCATCCGCCTTTGGGGATTCTATTTCTCACGAGACGAGTTACCTACCACCAACTCTTACTACGCATGCAGGTAACCCAAACGCTACTTATCCTTTTTAGGGAGTGTGACCTGTTCCCACCGGAGGTTACGACACGGTTCCGCATGGCCATATCTTTGGCACTGGAGCATATGCACCTCCCGGGAGTGTGCTTTCGATATTGTCCATTTTTCGTTAACCGGGGCTCATTAGGCGTGGGATCGCCTGGTGCAGTTCAGCCTTCCGGGGGAGCGACTGTCCCTGAGGCTTCAGGGGGTCAACCTTTTGGGGCCGGTGTTTCCTTTTGTCCCGGCGGAGGTATGTTGCGCCTTTTGTTATAAACTGGCACGCCTTCGTGTTCTATTAAGGTACATTTTTGGCGTTGCTGGAGGATCCGACTCTTAATGGGTCTGGGGATTCTCAGTCTTACTCTTTGACTGGCTTGCATACATAGACATAAGGGGATGAAGTAATCTTCTTATAGTCTTTTTGTTATTTGTGTACCCTTTTCCAGTTCTGAGCTTGGAAGTCTCGGACCCCTGTTGGGCTGGTCCTGCGGGTCTGCCCGTTCTTCCTGGGCAATAACCTACGGGTTGCCTTTTATTTTCACCCGGTGATGATGATTTTTTTTTGGTCCAAAGCTCATGTTGTGGGTGATGTTTCCTTCGGGAACTTTCTTCTCTGGAATTTTGTGGTCGTACTGTTTACAAAAGTTTGTCTGACTGTTCTTTATCCCTCCATCATCGGGGGAGAATCTATGTGGCCTTGACAGTGCTGGGGCCCTTTGGTTTCAGACTGGTACTGACTGGGTACAAATCCTTCTGTCTTTGAGGCCTAGTTCAGACATGTGGCACCTTTTTTTATGTCTGGTGAGGGCATCTAGTGATCACAATATGCTTTGTGTTGTTTTCTTTTATTTTACAAGCTTTAACTAGCATCCTAAGAGGACTTGAGGGTCCGTGGTTGCTTAGGGGCATGGGGGATTGGTTCAGTCCTCAATCGCCTTTCAATCTAGTGGGCCGAGACTCCATTGATATCCGCGGCTACATTCTCAGTCGTTACCGTTTTTTTTTTTTTTTTTCCCCGGGAACTGGAGTGTTCCTTCCCGTTGTGGGTTGGAGGCTTGGAGGATTTAGGTCCTTCATACCTCCGTTCTTTTGGTTTTGCCTTTCATGGTCTCTTTGGAAGTGGTCCTTTTAGGACTTGTTCCTTTTAGAGGTTCTCTTCCTTTGGGTTGAGACTTCTGGATTTTATCCGTTTTTTCTGACGGCTTTGGGAGTTAATTAGGAAGTGAAGGCCGTGAGGCTCTGTCTTCCTTCGGGAGTTAGTCGTCTCCATATAAGGGGCGATAGGAGGTGTTGTCTCTTTCCAAGCTTTTTGCTTAGGGGATATTTTTCTGCCTGGGTTCGGGATGCTTTGCATTCTTCTCCCTTGGGTGTGGTCCTCTGGAACATTAATCTGAAAGGATTATGGAGACTAACCTTTCTTTCTACTCTTTCGGGTGACTCTGTTCTCGTTCTCATTTCCCTTAGTGTTGCCCTTGGGGCCTCTGGGCTCTAGAGAAATTGCGTGACTTTGTTGCGGCCTAGTACCTTGCTGGGGGGGGTGTTGACCTCCGGCTACGGTTGTTCTCTTCCCTTTTGGGCTGGGAATTACGAAGGAGTCCTGTACCCGTTCCCCTGTGAGGTCTGATAGCTTCAGATGGGGTATCTTGTGTTCCCTGGGGGTTTCGTTCGTTCTAGGGCGTTGATTCTGGGTCCAGGGGTCTTGTCTTGGATCCTTCTTGGATGTCTGGAGACTTATGTTCCTGTGGACTGGTTCGGGACGACTCAGTTTTTTTCAGGGACCCTATGTTGCGGCATAGGGGCTTGCTAGCAGGAAGGCCAGAGTTCACATCCACCTTCGGGTACTGGTTATAAACTTTAAGGCCTGACTTGTCCTTCGGATGGAGTGTGCTCCTCTATGGGGAGTTTTTTCTCTTTTGGGTCAACTGTGGTGTCTGGATGATTTTTCATTCGGTCCGTGTTTTGATCATACTGTGGCTTCATGTCTTGTGGACATGTACGCTGTTCTTATCTGTGCCCTTCCCTTTTGAGGGGATAGTTTGTCTTCCTTATGAGCTGGGGTTTCCTCTCTCTGGAGGGTCTTTGTCCTGCCCTGTATGTAGGAGGTTGGATCAGGTGGCTTATTTCTGTAAGGGGCAGCATCTGTAGCAAACAGAGGATTGCAAGTTAGATCCTCGGCGAGGTCTCCTCAGCCTTTCCTCTTTTCGAGGATAATAAAATGAGCAGCGCCTTGAGTCCCTTAAGGGGGATTAGCTGCGCTTTACAAGTACAATCATGTCTTCTCCATGCCTTTTCTTCTTGTGGAAGAATATGGTAGTTTGTTCCCTTTCTTTAGTAAGGGGTGTGTTGTTTGGAGACCGACTGCTGAGGGACGGTGTCTCTTGGAGGCTGTTGACTCAGTCTAGTCTAGTTCCTGCGGTCTCTAGAAAGGCTGTGGACTATCTGCGGGTCAGTGTCCTTGGGCCTTTTTCTTTTTTTTTTTTAAAGTTGTTCTCGGCCCTCAGAATGGGCCGCCTCTTGTACCCTCCCGTTTTTGCATTCAGTGTCCTCTATAGCTTGGGTATTGTTTTCCCTAAAGTAATGAATGCAGCTGTGGACTCTTTTCATTTATGAAGAAAAACCTTAAATTATGCTTGTCTGATGATAATTTTTGTTACTTCAGATGGAAAGAGTCCACAGCTCCCCGCCTGTATTTTTTCTGTGGGGCGTCTGTTATTTTTGTTCTGGCACCTTTTCACTTGGATGTATCTGCTACTGTTCCTTGTTCCTCTGCAGAATGACTGGGGGATGAGGGAAGTGGGAGGAGTATTTAAGCCTTTTGGCTAGTGTGTCTTTGCCGCATCCTGGTGGCCAGGTTCTAAATTCCCAAATGTATTGAATGCAGCTGTGAACTCTTTCCATCTGAAGAAAAGAAAATTATCAGGTAAACATAATTTAAGCTCTCTCACTCTCCGGTCTTTTATTGTAGCAGACTCATGTTCAAAGTTCTGTATGCTGTTCAAATATAATACCTACAGCTCATTGATGTTAAATGAGCATAACCAGAGAGGTATATGGTAAAGGGCCATTATAGTGATACACATGTAATTCAATCACTAGCGACGCTACAGTGCTATGTGTTTAACCCTTGCAGATGGGATTAAACACATAGTCAAAGTAACACTCAAGCAGCTGAGCATTGCTGGTCCTGAGCGCTGCTTTAAATTACAAGCACTGCCATCTGTTTCATTAGGTCAGTGTTTTTCAACCAGTGTGCCATGAGAGATCCTCAGGTGTGCCGCGGCAGACTGACAACAGTGTGACATTTTTTTAAACTTTGCTTGTTTTTTACTCCCAGTGCAGGGGTAGTTTGTAGGAGGCATGGCATAACAGCACAATACATACAGTGTGTGTGTATACACAGTATTAGGCTACAATGTGTCATTTTTTAAAAAAAAAATTGGGATGGTGGTGTGCCACGGCAAAAAAAGGTTAAAAATCACTGCATTAGGTGATAATGGTTTAGTATAGCTACATGCTAGTACTGCAATTCATGTGTTGTGTGGGGCAAGGCTTTATATATGCCAAGAGCCCTGTAAACTATTACAGCACATTTGGGAGCACTGGGTTGGCCAGTCTGTTCGTGTTTGCCTGCAGGTTTGCAGTTCCTCTCTGGCAGCCAAAATGTTGTGTTACTTAGATAAGGTTTATTTCATATACTAGCAAACCTTTTTATTTATTACCTTGAACTATGTATTTAAACACTGTTTTTTTTTTTTGTAAATATCCACGTTGTTCACAAGAGCAGGACTGTCTGTGTGAACTTTAGCAATGCCACGCACTGTTATTTACATTTCTGTGTTTGGAAAATGAAATCCGTGCTGTATGTTTGACTGTAACAAAGTGGAAGTCTCTGCTGTGGCTAAAATTTAGTGTTTTTATAATTCCAGTATTAAAGTAAAAAAATGATATCCTCTTGTTTAATTTGAGCAAACAAGTTCTGTTTCAGTTAAATTTTATTTGCTGCAGCAATTTTTTTAAAATCTTTTTACAGTATTTTATACTAAGTTTTATGGGTATGTCTTGCCTTGTTTTCTGTGAACTAAAGCCCAGATTAGCACCTACAAATAAAGCAAACGGTGGTGGAGTTTGGCTATTAAAGAAACAATTGTAGTAAAAAAGGATGTTAATTTGTTTTAAAACTATGTAGACTTGGCTGGTATGTCATTGTATAGCAACACAACATAAGTCTTGATCATTAAAGGGACACCTTGTAATCACAATATATGTTACCTTTTCAAACTTTTGTTAACCTTTTGTGAAAAAGTTTTACATCCCCAATTACAAATTACCTTTATGATAATAGATACAGCTGTTTGTCTCTTCTCCATACAGTCTTTACATTGGGCATTTTGGATTTCTACAGACTGGCCCCAAAAGTTTGTGGATATTTTTGGATGACATGGCACTCTGTGTTGCGAATCGAGATAAATAGAGGAGTAGGGTGGGCCAGACAAAATTAAAAGAAAACCTCTGCATAGATTGGACACCCTTATTTTATCATGGTGTCCATTATAATCCTGATTCCTATTAACAATAATGTCCTATATTAGACTGAATTTAAAGGGATATTAAACAGTATAAGATTGTAGTATAAAATAATTAAATGTGTAGTTGAGAAACTTTGCTATATAAAGGGATATGAAAACCAATTTTCTCTTTCATGATTCAAATATAGCATGCAACTTTTTCTAATTAATGCTATTACATTTTCTTTGTTCTCTTGGTATCTTTATTTGAAAAGCAGTAATGTAAGCTTAGGAGCTGGCCCATTTTTCGTTCAGCACTTGGGTTTCCTTTAATGATTTATGAAACTGAATTCAAAGCTTTTTAGGCTATGAGGAGTAGGTTTACATAAGCAATGTTAAATTTTGCCGTGTGATTCAGCATAAGAAGTGGCTATTACAGGCGAATAGGTTCACTATTTGCAAGGATGATGCCTTCTACACTTATCTTTAATACTTAAACAACTAATATATAATTGTAAAAAATACATGTACATTTTATTCTAAGGCTAATCTTTGTTTTGAATACATTATGTCTATCATGTATTTACTGTTTAATATCCCTTTAAATGGACAGTAAAGCCATGATTCAGATACAGCATGCGATATGAAAAAAACTTTCAAATTTTGCTTCTATTATCAAATTCACTTTGTTCTCTTGGTGTAGTTTGCTGAGTAAACCTAGGTAGGTTCATAGGACCACAGGAGGGTGCATGTGTTTCTAGTACTCAACAGTGTTTGCAACAATGTTTGTAGCAATGTTATACAGTGTTGCAAACGCTATTGTCATAGTGCTATAGTGAACATTCCTATTAGTTTACTCTTCAAGAAAAGGATACTAAGAAAATGAAGCACATTTGGTAATAAAAGACAATTGAAAAGTTGTTTAAAATTGCATGTTATATACAGACTATAAAAGTTTAATTTTGACTTTACTTTCCCTTTAACTTTATATGCTTCATAGCCCCTCTAAGTTATTTATTGTTTAAACTCATTTTAAGCAAAAGTTTAATAAAGTGACATAACTGCCAAAAATATATAACATTTTCTAAAATGTATTATTATTATGCAAATACTTCCCTCAACTATGTGATTAAACAGGTTTGTAACCTCCAACATGCTGCCAATCCAGTCCTGAGCAGGTCACTGCTACATCCATATGCCTCTCCTGATTGGCTACTGGGGGCACTTTACTGTGTTTATACCCCTTTGTTGAAGAATGGATGCACAGTTCAATGCAATCATTTGCCAAGTGCTTTAATTCATTTTTATTCATTAGCATTCCCTTTATTATGAAACCTTTTGCTTATGATTTTTTTTATTACTTTGTAAAAATCTATGCTCTTACTGAGCTTCTGGGTAAGGGCATAATATGAGTGTAATGATCATTGATTCCCCCCACCTCAAATACTGCCAGCTGTTACTTTTGGTGAGAATATCTGCAAATAAAATAGCCTGGTTAGTTGAGCTGTGAAGTTGAATATGTGTAGCAGATCATATCAGTATTTCAGTGTGCTTACTTTGGTGTGTCTTGCAGAAGGAGAATACAAAACACAGATCTGGAAGTGTGCCTTCTGCACAGACGGCAGTTGCTATACTTGGTAACTACGTGTGATCCTGGGAGTCACTCTAATCACACGCACAAAATAGACTCGCCAGTCCTGAAATGCAAGGCTACGTGAGATGTGCTCCCCCAACCCCCCTCTTTAATGACTACCCTTCTAACTGCAGCCAAACGCCTGCATGACATTGTTTGCACCAGTGTATTTTGCTTATAAACAAAATGGCTTTTATTTTGCACTGATGGGGATTACCACAGTTATAACACTGTACTGATAAGATTAATGTATATGATGCTGATAAATAAATAATGAATGTCTGGCCAGTTGTGTAACTTCTGTGTTCGACCTCTAATCTCTGGACAAAATAATAATCACTAGGTTTGCTTTAAAGGTGTGTTGTATGATTTAACATAATAATTCTTCATTTTTACATTAAATTCCTCTGTTAATGTGTTTTGTGTGGTTGTAAATTTTGAAGTTTTTTGTATCATATGTTAAACTTAGGCTTCATATTTGTTCTTATACACTACATTCAGGGAACTAAAATATCGTGCGAGGTTACATATACGGCGCAGGCTTCAGCGCAACTGCTGAAACCCGCGCCGTCCGTAATTTCACCTCGCATATCGGGGTATCGCATATATACGGCGCTGGCAGTTCATAAAGTGTCATAAGTTGGATAAACTAGAGATGTCCAGAAATGTGCGCAAATACAAATTTCTGGAGTCGCATCAAATCTCCCGTAAAAATCTAACCCGCCTCCCAAAAATAAACCCGACGCGTCAAAACCCCTATATCCGCCATCAAACGCACATCGGAACTAATAATAAAAGTATTAACCCCTAAACCGACAACCCCCTCTCCACAATGCAATATGCCTAATTAAACTATTAACCCCTAATCCGCCATTCACACACAACACAAATTACCTAATAAAACTAATAACCCCTAAACCACTATTATCCCCTAATCCGCCAAACCACAAAACAATCCTAATAAATCTATTAACCCCGAATCCGCCAAACCCCCACAACGCAAATAACTAATTTAAATTACTAAGCCCCCTAACCTAACACCCCCTCAATTAACCCCAATTACCTAAATTAAAAAATATTAAGTTACAATTAAAATAAAAAAGCTAACATTACTTAAAAAATAAATACATTTAAATTAATCTGATTACAAAAAATAAAAAAAGTCTAACATTACATAAAATAATAAACCAAATTATCAAAAATAAAAAAAATTAAACCTAATCCCTATGAAAATAAAAAATTCCCCAAAATAAACACTCCCTAATCTAATACTAAACTACAAAAAGCCCTTAAAAGGGCCTTTTGTATGCCATTGGCCTAAGTTAAACAGCTCTTTTCTTAAAAAAAAAAAAAAAGTCCCCCCTCTAACAGTAAAAATCCTTAACTACCCATTGCCCCTAAAGTCTCTCATGGAGGGTAGTACTCATAATGGCCTTCTTTTAATGACGCAATCTTCAAAATTGCGTGCCATTTTCATGACTGGCACAGTTACGTTGTTTTTCACTTCCGTATGCTGACTGTGGGCGACCGAGAGACTCTTGTTCGTGGTTTGTCTGGTTCACAGGAGGTGGTGAGTGCCCCATCCATTGGGGGTGTTAGAGGGTGCCAGTTAGTTTTTTTTTTTTTCTTTTTTTTTAATCCCAAGATTATGGAGGATTCTGCTATGCGCGACACGGATGCCTCCGATACAGAGGATGTGTCTTGTGATGAATATGAAATGGCCCGGGTAATCAATGTCCATCAGTTATGTTCCGATTGCCATTCTAAGTACTCTCTTCTCCCGAAGCAAGGAGCTTAGAGTGCGTTGAGCCATCCGCCTCCGAGGTTTCCATGACCCGTGAAGCGAGTGCCCCAGTACATTTCCCGGCTACACAAGCAGGTGTCCCTAATGACCTTTACTCCTTCTCCAGAGGGTGACTTGTTTCCTGCAGAGGTTATGGCACGGTTCCGCATGGTCATTTCTATGGCGCTGAATCATTTTATATCTCCCAAGTGAAGTATTTATTAGATACTGTCCGTATTCCGTTAACCAGGGCCCGTCGAGCGTGGGATCGCCCGATTCGGTTCGGCCTTCTGGGGAAGCGTTGGCCCCTGAGGTTTCAGGGGCCCCTATCTCTGGGCCAGGGTCTTCAGTTGATCCGGCAAGAGATGATTTTGTCTTCCGTTTATAGGCTGGCTCGCCTTCGTGTTCTTTTAATACATGTTTTGGCAATGTTGGAGGATCCCAGTCCTAGCGGGCCGAGGGACAGGGTTGGCTCCAGAACGAATGAAATGGGGGGGGGGAGGCATTTTTATTTTTCACGAGGGGGCACCCATTTACAAAGCATGTATGAGAGTCAAAATAAGAGCAGACCTACATATTTTGCAGTGAAGTATAGCTTCTGACTGGCTTATCCCCCACTATTAACATTTGGACATTATGTGCTAAATCACTAGGTAAAACAATGAGGTCTAAATCCTATGCAGTGCACTAAAACGGAGCCATTAAACTTGAGACCCCCAGTGCAATAACTCCTTAAAAACAATTCACCCCTTAATTAGCATGATCCAAAACCCTTAAACTCATTCTCAAATCTCACTCATGTCCCTTAAAGGGACAGTCTACACCAGAATTTTTTTGTTTTAAAAGATAGATAATCCCTTTTATTACCCATTCCCCAGTTTTGCATAACCAACACAGTTATAATAATATACTTTTAACCTCTGTGATTATCTTGTATCTAAGACTATGCAAACTGCCCCTTTATTTCAGTTCTTTTGGCAGACTTGCAGTTTAGCCAATCAGTGCCTGCTCCCAGATAACTTCACGTGCACGAGCACAGTGTTATCTATATGAAATACGTGAACTAACACCCTCTAGTGGTGAAAAACTGTTAAAATGCATTCTGAAAAGAGGTGGCCTTCAGGTCTAAGAAATTAGAATATGAACCTCCTAGTTTAAGCTTTCAACTAAGAATACCAAGAGAACAAAGCAAAATTGGTGATAAAAGTAAATTGGAAAATAGTTTAAAATTACATGCCCTATCTGAATCATGAAAGTTTATTTCTCTTGTTAAGTGTATCCAGTCCACGGATCATCCATTACTTATGGGATATTAACTCCTCCCCAACAGGAAGTGCAAGAGGATTCACCCAGCAGAGCTGCTATATAGCTCCTCCCCTAACTGCCATTCCCAGTCATTCTCTTGCACCCAACGAATAGATAGGATGTGTGAGAGGACTGTGGTGATTATACTTAGTTTCATACCTTCAATCAAAAGTTTGTTATTTTATAATAGCACCGGAGTGTGTTATTCCTTCTCTGGTAGAATTTGAAGAAGAATCTACCTGAGTTTTTCTATGATTTTAGCCGGAGTAGTTAAGATCATATTGCTGTTTCTCGGCCATCTGAGGAGAGGTAAACTTCAGATCAGGGGACAGCGGGCAGATTAATCTGCAAAGAGGTATGTAGCAGCTTATTATTTTCTGACAATGGAATTGATGAGAAAATTCTGCCATACCGATATAATGTAAACTCAGCCTTAAATGCAGTAGCAGCAACTGGTATCAGGCTGTCATGTATGTATATTTTACACTTCAGTATTCTGGGGAATGGCACTTCACTGGAATTATACTGTATGCATAAAACTTTAGCCTAATTTGCAGGGACTAGCAACAGGCTTTTTAATAACACTCAATTTATTAATGTTAAACGTTTTTTGCTGGCATGTAAAATCGTTTAATTTTCTGAGGTACTGGGTGAAAAAATGTTTTGGGCACTATTTTTTTCCACTTGGCAGTCGTTTTATTTAATTTATGACAGTTTACTGATCTCTCTCACTGTTATGTGTGAGGGGGAGGGGCCTTTTTTGGCGCTTTTGCTACGCATCAAAAAATTCAGTCAGAAGTTTATTGTCTTCCCTGCATGATCCGGTTCATCTCTACAGAACTCAGGGGTCTTCAAAACTTGTTTTGAGGGAGGTAATCACTCACAGCAGAGCTGTGAGATTGTAGTTGACTGTGATAAAAAAAACGTTTATTTCTGTATTTGTTTTTTTTTTTTTTTTTTTTTTCTGCTATCAGGGTTAGTTATCCTTTGCTAATGGGAGCAATCCTTTGCTAAAATTGTGTTTTTTACAAAGATTTGATGCTATAACTTTTCAGTTTATTAATTTTCAACTGTCATAACTTTTTCTGTGCTTCTTATAGGCACAGTACGTTTTCATATTATAGTAAATTACTTGAAAAGTATTTCCAAGTTGCTAGTTTATTTGCTAGTGTGTTAAACATGTCTGATTCAGAGGAAGATATCTGTGCTATATGTGCTAAAGCCAAAGTGGAGCCCAATAGAAATTTATGTACTAACTGTATTGATGCTACTTTAAATAAAAGTCAATCTGTACAAATTGAACATATTTCACCAAACAACGAGGGGAGAGTTATGCCGACTAACTCGCCTCACGTGTCAGTACCTGCATCTCCCGCTCGGGAGGTGCGTGATATTGTAGCGCCGAGTACATCTGGGCGGCCATTACAAATCACATTACAGGATATGGCTACTGTTATGACAGAAGTTTTGGCTAAATTACCAGAACTAAGAGGTAAGCGTGATCACTCTGGGGTGAGAACAGAGTGCGCTGATAATATTAGGGCCATGTCAGACACTGCGTCACAATTTGCAGAACATGAGGACGGAGAGCTTCATTCTGCGGGTGACGGTTCTGATCCAAACAAACTGGATTCAGATATTTTAAATTTAAGCTGGAAAACCTCCGTGTATTACTAGGGGAGGTGTTAGCGGCTCTGAATGATTGTAACACAGTTGCAATACCAGAGAAAATGTGTAGGTTGGATAAATATTTTGCGGTACCGGCGAGTACTGACGTTTTTCCTATACCTAAGAGACTTACTGAAATTGTTACTAAGGAGTGGGATAGACCCGGTGTGCCGTTCTCACCCCCTCCGATATTTAGAAAGATGTTTCCAATAGACGCCACCACACGGGACTTATGGCAAACGGTCCCTAAGGTGGAGGGAGCAGTTTCTACTTTAGCTAAGCGTACCACTATCCCGGTGGAGGATAGCTGTGCCTTTTCAGATCCAATGGATAAAAAGTTAGAGGGTTACCTTAAGAAAATGTTTGTTCAACAAGGTTTTATATTGCAACCTCTTGCATGCATTGCGCCTGTCACGGCTGCAGCAGCATTTTGGTTTGAATCGGCTCCATT
Organism: Bombina bombina; assembly: GCF_027579735.1. Lineage (NCBI taxonomy): Eukaryota > Metazoa > Chordata > Amphibia > Anura > Bombinatoridae > Bombina > Bombina bombina. The sequence continues at coordinate 1,122,903,948 of NC_069500.1, forward strand.
AGATGAGATTACACACAAGCTTAAAGCCCTTAAGTTAGCTAACTCATTTATTTCAGATGCCGTAGTACATTTAACTAAACTTACGGCTAAGAATTCCGGATTCGCCATTCAGGCACGCAGAGCACTGTGGCTAAAATCCTGGTCAGCTGACGGTACTTCTAAATCTAAATTGCTTAATATACCTTTCAAAGGGCAGACCTTATTCGGGCCCGGGTTGAAAGAAATTATCGCTGACATTACAGGAGGTAAAGGCCATGCCCTGCCTCAAGACAGAGCCAAACCTAAGGCTAGGCAGTCTAATTTTCGTTCCTTTTGTAATTTCAAAGCAGGAGCAGCATCAACTTCCTCTGCACCAAAACAGGAAGGAGCTGTTGCTCGCTACAGACAAGGCTGGAGACCTAACCAGTCCTGGAACAAGGGCAAGCAGGCCAGGAAACCTGCTGCTGCCCCTAAGACAGCATGAATCGAGGGCCCCCGATCCGGGAACAGATCTAGTGGGGGGCAGACTTTCTCTCTTCGCCCAGGCTTGGGCAAGAGATGTCCAGGATCCCTGGGCGTTAGAGATCATATCTCAGGGATACCTTCTAGACTTCAAATTCTCTCCCCCAAGAGGGAGATTTCATCTGTCAAGGTTGTCAACAAACCAAATAAAGAAAGAGGCGTTTCTACGCTGCGTACAAGATCTTTTATTAATGGGAGTGATCCATCCGGTTCCGCGGTCGGAACAAGGACAAGGGTTTTACTCAAATCTGTTTGTGGTTCCCAAAAAAGAGGGAACTTTCAGGCCAATCTTGGATTTAAAGATCCTAAACAAATTCCTAAGAGTTCCATCGTTCAAAATGGAAACTATTCGGACAATTTTACCCATGATCCAAAAGGGTCAGTACATGACCACAGTGGATTTAAAGGATGCTTACCTTCACATACCGATTCACAAAGATCATTACCGGTATCTAAGGTTTGCCTTTCTAGACAGGCATTACCAGTTTGTAGCTCTTCCATTCGGATTGGCTACGGCTCCGAGAATCTTCACAAAGGTTCTGGGTGCTCTTCTGGCAGTACTAAGACCGCGAGGAATTGCGGTAGCTCCGTACCTAGACGACATTCTGATACAAGCTTCAAGCTTTCAAACTGCCAAGTCTCATACAGAGTTAGTACTGGCATTTTTAAGGTCGCATGGATGGAAGGTGAACGAAAAGAAGAGTTCTCTCTTTCCACTCACAAGAGTTCAATTCTTGGGGACTCTTATAGATTCTGTAGAAATGAAGATTTACCTGACAGAAGACAGGTTAACAAAGCTTCAAAATGCATGCCGTGTCCTTCATTCCATTCAACACCCGTCAGTAGCTCAATGCATGGAGGTGATCGGCTTAATGGTAGCAGCAATGGACATAGTACCCTTTGCACGCCTACATCTCAGACCGCTGCAATTGTGCATGCTAAGTCAGTGGAATGGGGATTACTCAGACTTGTCCCCTACTCTGAATCTGGATCAAGAGACCAGAAATTCTCTTCTATGGTGGCTTTCTCGGCCACATCTGTCCAGGGTGATGCCATTCAGCAGGCCGGACTGGACAATTGTAACAACAGACGCCAGCCTACTAGGTTGGGGCGCTGTCTGGAATTCTCTGAAGGCTCAGGGACAATGGAATCAGGAGGAGAGTCTCCTACCAATAAACATTCTGGAATTGAGAGCAGTTCTCAATGCCCTTCTGGCTTGGCCCCAGTTAACAACTCGGGGGTTCATCAGGTTTCAGTCGGACAACATCACGACTGTAGCTTACATCAACCATCAGGGAGGGACAAGAAGCTCCCTAGCAATGATGGAAGTATCAAAGATAATTCGCTGGGCAGAGTCTCACTCTTGCCACCTGTCAGCAATCCACATCCCGGGAGTGGAGAACTGGGAGGCGGATTTCTTAAGTCGTCAGACTTTTCATCCGGGGGAGTGGGAACTTCATCCGGAGGTCTTTGCCCAAATACTAAGACGTTGGGGCAAACCAGAGATAGATCTCATGAACGCCAAGCTTCCTCGTTACGGGTCCAGATCCAGGGATCCGGGAGCGGTTCTGATAGATGCTTTGACAGCACCTTGGACCTTCAGGATGGCTTATGTGTTTCCACCCTTCCCGATGCTTCCTCGATTGATTGCCAGAATCAAACAGGAGAGAGCATCAGTGATTCTAATAGCGCCTGCATGGCCACGCAGGACTTGGTATGCAGATCTAGTGGACATGTCATCCTGTCCACCTTGGTCGCTACCTCTGAAACAGGACCTTCTGATCCAGGGTCCCTTCAAACATCAAAATCTAATTTCTCTGAAGCTGACTGCTTGGAAATTGAACGCTTGATTTTATCAAAACGTAGTTTTTCTGAGTCAGTTATTGATACCTTAATACAGGCTAGGAAGCCTGTTACCAGAAAGATTTACCATAAGATATGGCGCAAATACTTATATTGGTGCGAATCCAAGAGTTACTCATGGAGTAAGGTTAGGATTCCGAGGATATTGTCTTTTCTACAAGAAGGTTTAGAAAAGGGTTTATCCGCTAGTTCCTTAAAGGGACAGATTTCAGCTCTGTCCATTCTTTTACACAAACGTCTGTCAGAAGTTCCGGACGTTCAAGCTTTTTGTCAGGCTTTAGCTAGGATCAAGCCTGTGTTTAAAACTGTTGCTCCACCATGGAGTTTGAACTTAGTTCTTAATGTTTTACAGGGGGTTCCGTTTGAACCCCTTCATTCCATTGATATCAAGTTGTTATCTTGGAAAGTTCTGTTTTTAATGGCGATTTCCTCGGCTCGAAGAGTCTCTGAGTTATCTGCCTTACATTGTGATTCTCCTTATCTGATTTTTCATTCAGACAAGGTAGTTCTGCGTACTAAACCTGGGTTCCTACCTAAGGTGGTCACTAACAGGAATATCAATCAAGAGATTGTGGTTCCATCTTTGTGTCCTAATCCTTCTTCGAAAAAGGAACGTCTGCTACACAATCTAGATGTAGTCCGTGCCCTGAAATTTTATCTACAGGCAACTAAGGATTTTCGACAAACGTCTTCCCTGTTTGTCGTTTATTCTGGTCAGAGGAGAGGTCAAAAAGCTTCGGCTACCTCTCTCTCCTTTTGGCTTCGTAGCATAATACGGTTAGCCTATGAGACTGCTGGACAGCAGCCTCCTGAAAGAATTACAGCACATTCTACTAGAGCTGTGGCTTCCACTTGGGCCTTTAAGAATGAGGCTTCTGTTGAACAGATTTGCAAGGCTGCAACTTGGTCTTCTCTTCATACTTTTTCCAAATTTTACAAATTTGACACTTTTGCTTCTTCGGAGGCTGTTTTTGGGAGAAAGGTTCTTCAGGCAGTGGTTCCTTCCGTATAAAGAGCCTGCCTGTCCCTCCCGTCATCCGTGTACTTTAGCTTTGATATTGGTATCCCATAAGTAATGGATGATCCGTGGACTGGATACACTTAACAAGAGAAAACATAATTTATGCTTACCTGATAAATTTATTTCTCTTGTAGTGTATCCAGTCCACGGCCCGCCCTGTCACTTTAAGGCAGGTAATTTTTCCATTAAACTACAGTCACCACTGCACCCTATGGTTTTCCTTTCCTTTCTCTGCATGTTTTCGGTCGAATGACTGGTAATGGCAGTTAGGGGAGGAGCTATATAGCAGCTCTGCTGGGTGAATCCTCTTGCACTTCCTGTTGGGGAGGAGTTAATATCCCATAAGTAATGGATGATCCGTGGACTGGATACACTACAAGAGAAATAAATTTATCAGGTAAGCATAAATTATGTTTTCTCTTGTAGTGTATTCAGTCCACGGCCCGCCCTGTCCTTTTTAAGGCAGATCTAAATTTTAATTAATACTCCAGTCACCACTGCACCCTATGGTTTCTCCTTTCTCGTCTTGTTTCGGTCGAATGACTGGATATGACATGTGAGGGGAGGAGCTATATAGCAGCTCTGCTTGGGTGATCCTCTTGTAACTTCCTGTTGGGAAAGGAATATATCCCATAAGTAATGGATGACCCGTGGACTGAATACACTACAAGAGAAATAAATTTATCAGGTAAGCATAAATTATGTTATATATATCTCTGTATGTGTATATCTCTATATGTGTATATCTCTATATGTGTATATCTCTATATGTGTATATCTCTATATGTGTATATATATATATATATATATATATTATCTATATATCTATATATCTCAAAATAACAAGAGTATTGCATTGAGCAATGATACTTTTTTTTTTATTGGACTAACTATACATTTATAAGTTGACAAGCTTTCGGAAGAGTTCCTTCCTTTATCAAGTCTAAAGCAATACTGACCAATTCAATGGAATTCCATTGAATTGGTCAGTATTGCTTTAGACTTGATAAAGGAAGGAACTCTTCCGAAAGCTTGTCAACTTATAAATGTATAGTTAGTCCAATAAAAAAAAAGTATCATTGCTCAATGCAATACTCTTGTTATTTTGAGAGATATATATATACATACATACATACATACATATATATACATACATACATACATACATACATACATACATACATACATACATACATACATACATACATACATACATACATACATACACAAAATATATATATATTTTGTGTATGTATATAACTGTGTATATTTTATAGTGCGTGTGTAAATAGGGAAGTCTTGCAGCTGTCATTACTTTTAATCTAACTGATCCCATCTGACCTCTGTGTATATTTTATACTGTGTGTATAGCCACCAATTGGCAAGTGCTACCCAGGTTCTGAACCAAAAATGGGCCGGCTCTTCAGCTTACATTCCTGCTATTGCAAATAAAGATAGCAAGAGAACAAATAAATATAATTTCTCCTGTTAAGTGTAGTCAGTCCACGGGTCATCCATTACTTATGGGATTATATCTCCTCCCTAACAGGAAGTGCAAGAGGATCACCCAAGCAGAGCTGCTATATAGCTCCTCCCCCCTACGTCATATCCAGTCATTCTCTTGCACCTAACTAATAGATAGGATGTGTGAGAGGAGTGTGGTTATTAAATTTAGTTTTTATTTCTTCAATCAAAAGTTTGTTGTTTTAAACAGCACCGGAGTGTGTTGTTTTTTCTCAGGCAGTATTAGAAGAAGAATCTACCTGAGTTTTTGTATATGATCTTAGCGGACGTAACTAAGATCCATTTGCTGTTCTCGGCCATTCTGAGGAGTGAGGTAACTTCAGAACAGGGGACAGCGGGCAGGGTTCACCTGCAAAGAGGTATGTTGCAGTATATTATTTTCTAAGGAATGGAATTGACTGAGAAAATACTGCTAATACCAATATAATGTAAGTGCAGCCTTAAATGCAGTAGTAGCAACTGGTATCAGGCTGTTATGTATGTATGTTGGCACTAAGTATTTCTGGGGAATGGCACTTCACTAAGAAAATACTGTATACATTTAACTTATAGCCTTTCTGCAGTGATAGCGACTAGCAACAGGCTTTTATTATCATTTCATATATTTAAAACGTTTACTGGCAGGTTAATCGTTTTTCTCTCTGAGGTACTTGGTGAAAAATTTATGGGCATTATTTTCCACTTGGCTGTCGTTTATTTTGAATAAAATCAGTTTACTGAGCTTCCCCACTGCTGTATTATGAGTGGGAGGGGCCTATTTTGGCGCTTTTACTACGCATCAAAAATTCAGTCACAGTCTTCCTTATTCTCCCTGCATGATCCAGGACGTCTCTACAGAGCTCAGGGGTCTCCAAAACTAGTTTGAGGGAGGTAATCACTCACAGCAGACCTGTGAGACTGTGCTTTGACTGTGATAAAAACGTATATATTTTATTTGTTATTCGTTTTTTTGGTATTAAGGGGTTAATAATCCATTTGCTAATGGGTGCAATCCTTTGCTAAATTAATGCATTTCATGTGAAAAATTGATTGCTATAACTAAACCGGTTCATTGTTATCTCAATGTGACAGTTTCTTCTGTTATGTGTGATCAGTCCACGGGTCATCATTACTTCTGGGATATAACTCCTCCCCAACAGGAAATGCAAGAGGATTCACCCAGCAGAGCTGCATATAGCTCCTCCCCTCTACGTCAGTCCCAGTCATTCTCTTGCACCCAACGACTAGATAGGATGTGTGAGAGGACTATGGTGATTATACTTAGTTTTTATGACTTCAATCAAAAGTTTGTTATTTTACAATAGCACCGGAGCGTGTTATTACTTCTCTGGCAGAGTTTGAGGAAGAATCTGCCAGAGTTTTTTACTATGATTTTAACCGGAGTTGTTAAGATCATATTGCTGTTCTCGGCCATCTGAGGGAGGTAAAGGCTTCAGATCAGGGGACAGCGGGCAGATGAATCTGCATTGAGGTATGTAGCAGTTTTTATTTTCTGAATGGAATTGATGAGAAAATCCTGCCATACCGTTAAAATGACATGTATGTATACACTTCAGTATTCTGGGGATGGTATTTCACCGGAACTACTCTGTTAAAGGTCACTAATCCTTTTAATAACTATTTATCATGTTAAACGTTTTTGCTGGAATGTAGAATCGTTTACATTGCTGAGGTACTGGGTGAATAAATATTTGGGCATTATTTTCCACTTGGCAGCCTTTTTTTGCTTTTATTTGTGACAGTTTCGTTTCTCTTCACTGCTGTGTGGGAGAGGGAGGGGCCGTTTTTGGCGCTCTTTGCTACGCATCAAAAAATTCCAGTCAGTTACTTTTATATTTTCTGCATGATCCGGTTCATCTCTGACAGATCTCAGGGGTCTTCAAACTTCTTTGAAGGGAGGTAAATTCTCTCAGCAGAGCTGTGAGAATTCTTATAGTGACTGTGAATAAAATCGTTGCTTTGTATTTTTTATGTCAAATTTAATTATTGTTATTTTACTAATGGGAACAAACCTTTGCTAAAAGTTGTGTTGTTTTAAAGTTTGATGCTATAACTGTTTTTCAGTTCATTATTTCAACTGTCATTTAATCGTTTAGTACCTCTTTGAGGCACAGTACGTTTTTGCTAAAAAAGATTATAACCAAGTTGTAAGTTTTTTTGCTAGTGTGTTAAACATGTCTGACTCAGAGGAAGATATCTGTGTCATTTGTTCCAATGCCAAGGTGGAGCCCAATAGAAATTTATGTACTAACTGTATTGATGCTACTTTAAATAAAAGTCAATCTGTACAATGTGAACAAATTTCACCAAACAGCGAGGGGAGAGTTATGCCGACTAACTCGCCTCACGCGGCAGTACCTGCATCTCCCGCCCGGGAGGTGCGTGATATTATAGCGCCTAGTACATCTGGGCGGCCATTACAGATAACATTACAAGATATGGCTACTGTTATGACTGAAGTTTTGTCTAAATTACCAGAACTAAGAGGCAAGCGTGATCACTCTGGGGTGAGAACAGAGTGCGCTGACAATACTAGGGCCATGTCTGATACTGCGTCACAGCTCGCAGAGCATGAGGACGGAGAGCTTCATTCTGTGGGTGACGGTTCTGATCCAAACAGATTGGATTCAGATATTTCAAATTTTAAATTTAAATTGGAAAACCTCCGTGTATTACTAGGGGAGGTCTTAGCAGCTCTTAATGATTGTAACACCGTTGCAATACCAGAGAAACTGTGTAGGTTGGATAAATACTTTGCGGTACCGGCGAGTACTGACGTTTTTCCTATACCTAAGAGACTAACTGAAATTGTTACTAAGGAGTGGGATAGACCCGGTGTGCCGTTCTCACCCCCTCCAATATTTAGAAAGATGTTTCCAATAGACGCCACCACTCGGGACTTATGGCAAACGGTCCCTAAGGTGGAGGGAGCAGTTTCTACTTTAGCTAAGCGTACCACTATCCCGGTGGAGGATAGCTGTGCTTTTTCAGATCCAATGGATAAAAAATTAGAGGGTTACCTTAAGAAAATGTTTGTTCAACAAGGTTTTATATTGCAACCCCTTGCATGTATCGCGCCGATTACGGCTGCGGCAGCATTTTGGATTGAGTCTCTGGAAGAGAACCTTAGTTCATCTACGCTAGACGACATTACGGACAGGCTTAGAGTCCTTAAACTAGCTAATTCTTTCATTTCGGAGGCCGTAGTACATTTAACCAAACTTACGGCTAAGAACTCAGGATTCGCCATACAGGCACGTAGGGCGCTGTGGCTAAAATCCTGGTCAGCCGATGTTACTTCTAAGTCCAAATTACTTAATATACCTTTCAAGGGGCAGTCTTTATTTGGGCCCGGTTTGAAAGAAATTATCGCTGACATTACAGGAGGTAAGGGCCACGCCCTACCTCAAGACAAAGCCAAAGCTAAGGCTAGACAGTCTAATTTTCGTCCCTTTCGGAATTTCAAAACAGGAGCAGCATCAACCTCCACTGCACCAAAACAGGAGGGAGCTGTTGCTCGTTACAGGCAAGGCTGGAAGCCTAACCAGTCCTGGAACAAGAGCAAGCAGGCCAGGAAACCTGCTGCTGCCCCAAAGACAGCATGAATCGAAAGCCCCCGATCCGGGACCGGATCTAGTGGGGGGCAGACTTTCTCTCTTCGCCCAGGCCTGGGCAAGAGATGTTCAGGATCCCTGGGCACTAGAGATCATATCTCAGGGATACCTTCTAGACTTCAAATTATCTCCCCCAGGAGGGAGATTTCATCTGTCAAGGTTGTCAACAAACCAGATAAAGAAAGAGGCGTTTCTACGCTGTGTACAAGATCTGTTATTAATGGGAGTGATCCATCCGGTTCCGCGGTCGGAACAAGGACAAGGGTTCTACTCAAACCTGTTTGTGGTTCCCAAAAAAGAGGGAACTTTCAGGCCAATCTTAGATTTAAAGATTCTAAACAAATTCCTAAGAGTTCCATCCTTCAAAATGGAAACTATTCGGACAATCTTACCCATGATCCAAAAGGGTCAGTACATGACCACAGTGGATTTAAAAGATGCTTACCTTCACATACCGATCCACAAAGATCATCACCGGTATCTAAGGTTTGCCTTCTTAGACAGGCACTACCAGTTTGTAGCTCTTCCATTCGGATTGGCTACGGCTCCAAGAATCTTCACAAAGGTTCTGGGTGCCCTTCTGGCGGTACTAAGACCGCGAGGGATTTCGGTAGCTCCGTACCTAGACGACATTCTAATACAAGCTTCAAGCTTTCAGACTGCCAAGTCTCATACAGAGTTAGTTCTGGCATTTCTAAGGTCGCATGGATGGAAAGTGAACGAAAAGAAGAGTTCTCTTTTTCCTCTCACAAGAGTTCCATTCTTGGGGACTCTTATAGATTCTGTAGAAATGAAGATTTACCTGACAGAAGACAGGTTAACAAAGCTTCAAAATGCATGCCGTGTCCTTCATTCCATTCAACACCCGTCAGTAGCTCAATGCATGGAGGTGATCGGCTTAATGGTAGCGGCAATGGACATAGTACCTTTTGCACGCCTACACCTCAGACCGCTGCAATTGTGCATGCTAAGTCAGTGGAATGGGGATTACTCAGATTTGTCCCCTACTCTGAATCTGAATCAAGAGACCAGAAATTCTCTTCTATGGTGGCTTTATCGGCCACACCTGTCCAGGGGGATGCCATTCAGCAGGCCAGACTGGACAATTGTAACAACAGACGCCAGCCTACTAGGTTGGGGCGCTGTCTGGAATTCTCTGAAGGCTCAGGGACTATGGAATCAGGAGGAGAGTCTCCTTCCAATAAACATTCTGGAATTGAGAGCAGTTCTCAATGCCCTTCTGGCTTGGCCCCAATTAACAACTCGGGGGTTCATCAGGTTTCAGTCGGACAACATCACGACTGTAGCTTACATCAACCATCAGGGAGGGACAAGAAGCTCCCTAGCAATGATGGAAGTATCAAAGATAATTCGCTGGGCAGAGTCTCACTCTTGCCACCTGTCAGCAATCCACATCCCGGGAGTGGAGAACTGGGAGGCGGATTTCTTGAGTCGCCAGACTTTTCATCCGGGGGAGTGGGAACCTCATCCGGAGGTCTTTGCCCAAATACTTCGACGTTGGGGCAAACCAGAGATAGATCTCATGGCGTCTCGCCAGAACGCCAAACTTCCTCACTACGGGTCCAGATCCAGGGATCCGGGAGCGGTTCTGATAGATGCTTTGACAGCACCTTGGAACTTCGGGATGGCTTATGTGTTTCCACCCTTCCCGCTGCTTCCTCGATTGATTGCCAAAATCAAACAGGAGAGAGCATCAGTGATTCTAATAGCGCCTGCATGGCCACGCAGGACTTGGTATGCAGATCTAGTGGACATGTCATCCTGTCCGCCTTGGTCTCTACCTCTAAGACAGGACCTTCTGATACAGGGTCCATTCAAACATCAAAATCTAACTTCTCTGAAGCTGACTGCTTGGAAATTGAACGCTTGATTTTATCAAAACGTGGTTTTTCTGAGTCGGTTATTGATACCCTGATACAGGCTAGGAAGCCTGTTACCAGAAGGATTTACCATAAAATATGGCGTAAATACCTATACTGGTGCGAATCCAAAGGTTACTCCTGGAGTAAGGTTAGGATCGCTAGGATATTGTCTTTTCTACAAGAAGGTTTAGAAAAGGGTTTATCAGCTAGTTCATTAAAGGGACAGATTTCAGCTCTGTCCATCTTGTTACACAGGCGTCTGTCAGAAAATCCAGACGTCCAGGCTTTTTGTCAGGCTTTAGCTAGGATCAAGCCTGTGTTTAAAGCTGTTGCTCCGCCATGGAGTTTAAACTTAGTTCTTAACGTTTTACAAGGTGTTCCGTTTGAACCCCTTCATTCCATTGATATAAAATTGTTATCTTGGAAAGTTCTGTTTTTAATGGCTATTTCCTCGGCTCGAAGAGTCTCTGAGTTATCAGCCTTACATTGTGATTCTCCTTATCTGATTTTTCACTCAGACAAGGTAGTTCTGCGTACTAAACCTGGGTTCTTACCTAAGGTAGTCACTAACAGGAATATCAATCAAGAGATTGTTGTTCCATCCTTGTGTCCAAATCCTTCTTCAAAGAAGGAACGTCTTCTACACAATCTGGATGTAGTTCGTGCCCTCAAGTTCTACTTGCAGGCAACTAAAGATTTTCGCCAAACTTCTTCCCTGTTTGTCGTTTATTCTGGACAGAGGAGAGGTCAAAAAGCTTCTGCTACCTCTCTCTCTTTTTGGCTTCGTAGCATAATACGTTTAGCCTATGAGACTGCTGGACAGCAGCCTCCTGAAAGAATTACAGCCCACTCCACTAGAGCTGTGGCTTCCACTTGGGCCTTTAAGAATGAGGCCTCTGTTGAACAGATTTGCAAGGCTGCAACTTGGTCTTCGCTTCATACTTTTTCCAAATTTTACAAATTTGACACTTTTGCTTCTTCGGAGGCTATTTTTGGGAGAAAGGTTCTTCAGGCAGTGGTTCCTTCTGTATAATGAGCCTGCCTATCCCTCCCGTCATCCGTGTACTTTTGCTTTGGTATTGGTATCCCAGAAGTAATGATGACCCGTGGACTGATCACACATAACAGAAGAAAACATAATTTATGCTTACCTGATAAATTCCTTTCTTCTGTTGTGTGATCAGTCCACGGCCCGCCCTGTTTTAAGGCAGGTAAATATTTTTTAAATTATACTCCAGTCACCACTTCACCCTTGGTTACTCCTTTCTCGTTGATTCTTGGTCGAATGACTGGGACTGACGTAGAGGGGAGGAGCTATATGCAGCTCTGCTGGGTGAATCCTCTTGCATTTCCTGTTGGGGAGGAGTTATATCCCAGAAGTAATGATGACCCGTGGACTGATCACACAACAGAAGAAAGGAATTTATCAGGTAAGCATAAATTATGTTTTTTTGTGTGCTTCTTAAAGGCACAGTAACGTTTTTTATTTTGCTTGTAAATTCATTTGAGAAGTATTTTCCAAGCTTGCTAGTCTAATTGCTAGTTTGTTTAAACATGTCTGACACAGAGGAATCTCTTTGTGCAATATGTTCAAAGGCCAATGTGGAGCCCAATAGAAATTTATGTACTAATTGCATTGATGCTACTTTAAATAAAAGCCAATCTGTACATGTTAAGAAAAATTCACCAGACAACGAGGGGGAAGTTATGCCGACTAACTTGCCTCACGTGTCAGTACCTGCATCTCCCGCTCAGGAGGTGCGTGATATTGTAACGCCAAGTACATCAGGGCGGCCATTACAAATCACTTTACAAGACATGGCTAATGTTATGACTGAAGTTTTATCTAAATTGCCAGAACTTAGGGGTAAACGAGACCACTCTGGGGTGAGAACAGAGTGCGCTGATAATGCTAGGGCCATGTCTGATACTGCGTCACAACTTGCAGAACATGAAGACGGAGAGCTTCATTCTGTGGGTGACGGATCTGATCCAAATAAACTGGATTCAGACATTTCAAATTTTAAATTTAAGCTTGAGAACCTCCGTGTATTACTAGGGGAGGTGTTGGCGGCTCTGAATGATTGTAACACGGTTGCAATCCCAGAGAAAATATGTAGGTTAGATAAATATTTTGCGGTACCGACGTGTACTGACGTTTTTCCTATACCTAAAAGACTTACTGAAATTGTTAACAAGGAGTGGGATAGACCCGGTGTGCCTTTCTCACCCCCTCCTATATTCAGAAAAATGTTTCCAATAGACGCCACCACTCGGGACTTATGGAAAACGGTCCCTAAGGTGGAGGGAGCAGTTTCTACTTTAGCTAAGCGTACCACTATCCCGGTGGAGGATAGCTGTGCCTTTTCAGATCCAATGGATAAAAAGTTAGAGGGTTACCTTAAGAAAATGTTTGTTCAACAAGGTTTTATATTGCAACCCCTTGCATGCATTGCGCCTGTCACGGCTGCGGCGGCATTCTGGTTTGAGTCTCTGGAAGAGACTCTTGACACAGCTCCATTGGATGAGATTACACACAAGCTTAAAGCCCTTAAGCTAGCTAATTCATTTATTTCTGATGCCGTAGTACATTTAACTAAACTTACGGCTAAGAATTCCGGATTCGCCATTCAGGCGCGCAGAGCGCTGTGGCTAAAATCCTGGTCAGCTGATGTGACTTCTAAATCTAAATTGCTTAACATACCTTTCAAAGGGCAGACATTATTCGGGCCCGGTTTGAAAGAAATTATCGCTGACATTACTGGAGGTAAGGGCCATGCCCTGCCTCAAGACAGAGCCAAACCAAGGGCTAGACAGTCTAATTTTCGTGCCTTTCGTAACTTCAAGGCAGGAGCAGCATCAACTTCCTCTGCTCCAAAGCAGGAAGGAACCGTTGCTCGCTTCAGACAGGGCTGGAAACCTAACCAGACCTGGAACAAGGGCAAGCAGGCCAGAAAACCTGCTGCTGCCCCTAAGACAGCATGAAGTGAGGGCCCCCAATCCGGAAACGGATCTAGTAGGGGGCAGACTTTCTCTCTTCGTCCAGGATTGGGCAAGAGATGTCCAGGATCCCTGGGCGTTGGAGATCATATCTCAGGGATATCTTCTGGACTTCAAAACTTCTCCTCCAAAAGGGAGATTTCATCTTTCAAGGTTGTCAACAAACCAGATAAAGAAAGAGGCGTTTCTACGCTGTGTACAAGATCTTTTACTAATGGGAGTGATCCACCCGGTTCCGCGGTCGGAACACGGACAAGGGTTTTACTCAAATCTGTTTGTGGTTCCCAAGAAAGAAGGAACCTTCAGACCAATCTTGGATTTAAAGATCCTAAACAAATTCCTAAGAGTTCCATCGTTCAAAATGGAAACTATTCGGACAATCTTACCCATGATCCAAAAGGGTCAGTACATGACCACAGTGGATTTAAAGGATGCCTACCTTCACATACCGATTCACAAAGATCATTACCGGTATCTAAGGTTTGCCTTCCTAGACAGGCATTACCAGTTTGTAGCTCTTCCCTTCGGGTTAGCTACTGCTCCAAGAATCTTTACAAAGGTTCTGGGTTCTCTTCTGGCGGTACTAAGACCGCGAGGAATATCGGTAGCTCCGTACCTAGACGACATTCTGATACAAGCGTCAAGTTTCCAAACTGCCAAGTCTCATACAGAGTTAGTACTGGCATTTCTAAGGTCACATGGGTGGAAAGTGAACGAAGAAAAGAGTTCTCTATTGCCACTCACAAGAGTTCCCTTCTTAGGGACTCTTATAGATTCTGTAGAAATGAAAATTTATCTGACAGAGGTCAGGTTAACAAAACTTCTAAATGCTTGCCGGGTCCTTCATTCCATTCCACACCCGTCAGTGGCTCAATGCATGGAGGTAATCGGCTTAATGGTAGCGGCAATGGACATAGTACCCTTTGCACGCCTGCATCTCAGACCACTGCAATTGTGCATGCTAAGTCAGTGGAATGGGGATTACTCAGATTTGTCCCCTATGCTGAATCTGGATCAAGAGACCAGAAATTCTCTTCTATGGTGGCTCTCTCGGCCACATCTATCCAAGGGGATGCCCTTCAGCAGGCCAGATTGGACGATTGTAACAACAGACGCCAGCCTGATAGGTTGGGGCGCTGTCTGGAATTCCCTGAAGACTCAGGGATCTTGGACTCAGGAGGAGAGTCTCCTTCCCATAAATATTCTGGAATTAAGAGCAGTTTTCAATGCCCTTCTGGCTTGGCCTCAGTTAGCAACTCTGAGGTTCATCAGGTTTCAGTCGGACAACATCACGACTGTGGCTTACATCAACCATCAGGGAGGGACAAGAAGTTCCCTAGCAATGATGGAAGTCTCAAAGATAATTCACTGGGCAGAGTCTCACTCTTGCCACCTATCAGCGATCCACATCCCAGGCGTGGAGAACTGGGAAGCGGATTATCTAAGTCGCCAGACTTTTCATCCGGGGGAGTGGGAACTTCATCCGGAGGTCTTTGCCCAAATACTTCGGCGTTGGGGCAAACCAGATCTGGATCTCATGGCGTCTCGCCAGAACGCCAAACTTCCTTATTACGGATCAAGGTCCAGAGACCCGGGAGCGGTTCTGATAGATGCTCTGACAGCACCTTGGGTCTTCAACATAGCTTATGTGTTTCCACCCTTCCTGATGCTTCCTCGATTGATTGCCAGGATCAAACAGGAGAGAGCATCGGTGATTCTAATAGCGCCTGCGTGGCCACGCAGGACCTGGTATGCAGACCTAGTGGACATGTCGTCCTGTCCACCATGGTCTCTACCTCTGAGACAGGACCTTCTGGTGCAGGGTCCTTTCAAACATCCAAATCTAATTTCTCTGAGGCTGACTGCATGGAGATTGAACGCTTGATCTTATCAAAGCGTGGATTCTCGGAGTCAGTGATTGATACCTTGATACAGGCTAGGAAGCCTGTTACCAGGAAAATTTACCATAAAATATGGCGCAAATACTTGCATTGGTGCGAATCCAAGAGTTACTCATGGAGTAAGGTTAGGATTCCTAGGATATTGTCTTTTCTACAAGAAGGTTTAGAAAAGGGTTTATCCGCTTGTGTAAAAGGATGGACAAAGCTGAGATTTGTCCCTTTAACGAACTAACGTCTGTCAGAAGTTCCAGACGTTCAGGCTTTTTGTCAGGCTTTGGCCAGGATTAAGCCTGTGTTTAAAACTGTTGCTCCGCCATGGAGCTTAAACTTAGTTCTTAACGTTTTACAGGGTGTTCCGTTTGAACCCCTTCATTCCATTGATATCAAGCTGTTATCTAGGAAAGTTCTGTTTTTAATGGCTATTTCCTCGGCTCGAAGAGTCTCTGAGTTATCTGCCTTACATTGTGATTCTCCTTATCTGATTTTCCATTCAGACAAGGTAGTTCTGCGTACTAAACCTGGGTTCTTACCTAAGGTAGTCACTAACAGGAATATCAATCAAGAGATTGTTGTTCCTTCATTGTGCCCTAATCCTTCCTCAAAGAAGGAACGACTTCTGCACAATCTGGACGTTGTCCGTGCCCTGAAATTTTATTTGCAGGCAACTAAAGATTTTCGACAAACTTCTTCCCTGTTTGTCGTCTATTCTGGACTTCTGGCTTCGTAGTATAATACGTTTAGCCTATGAGACTGCTGGACAGCAGCCTCCTGAAAGAATTACAGCTCATTCTACCAGAGCTGTGGCTTCCACTTGGGCCTTTAAAAATGAGGCCTCTGTTGAACAGATTTGCAAGGCTGCGACTTGGTCTTCACTTCACACTTTTTACAAATTTTACAAATTTGACACTTTTGCTTCTTCGGAGGCTGTTTTTGGGAGAAAGGTTCTTCAGGCAGTGGTTCCTTCCGTATAAAGATCCTGCCTGTCCCTCCCGTCATCCGTGTACTTTTAGCTTTGGTATTGGTATCCCATAAGCAATGGATGACCCGTGGACTGACTACACTTAACAGGAGAAAACAAAATTTATGCTTACCTGATAAATTCCTTTCTCCTGTAGTGTAGTCAGTCCACGGCCCGCCCTGTTTTTTATGGCAGGTCTAAATTTTAAATTATACTCCAGTCACCACTGCACCCTATAGTTTCTCCTTTCTCGTTTGGTTTCGGTCGAATGACTGGATATGACGTAGGGGGGAGGAGCTATATAGCAGCTCTGCTTGGGTGATCCTCTTGCACTTCCTGTTAGGGAGGAGTTATAATCCCATAAGTAATGGATGACCCGTGGACTGACTACACTACAGGAGAAAGGAATTTATCAGGTAAGCATAAATTTTGTTTTGATAATAGGAGTAAATTGGAAAGTTGCTTAAAATTGCATTCTCTATCTGAACCATGAAAGAAAAAAAATTGGGTTTAGTATCCCTTTAAGTTAATATTCCTAAATAAAATATAATCCTTAGGTTTTCTTTACTTATCCAGGTCCCAGTAATATTAAAAAAAACACACTACGCATAACTGTAGTTTCTTAATCCAAGATGATCTAAACTCATTTTTATTCCATTTTTGTTTTTGATCTACTGGGGAAATGATTAACCAAACTCATTACCTTTTTTTTGACTGGTCTGATTAGCAGAACAGAAGCCGTTGTTCCCTCTCCAGGTAATGATGAGCTATTAATAAGCCTGTAACAATGACAGGATGTGTTTCGTGCTTCTTGTTTTTTTTGTTTGCACATAACAGCAGCATTTAGCCAAGAAGTATTGGCCGCATCTAGAAATACTGTGGGTTTATCTTACCTACTTTATTGCATTGGTTTAGGGAGACTTTATTGATATATTCTTATTTTTAGGAAGATTGATTTAATAATTGTTTTTAGTTTTCTGCATCTAAAAACGGCATATGACATTCATGTAACTTTCCAAAATCTCTAAGGGATCAGTTAGATTAAAAGTAATGGCAGCTGCAAGACTTTCCTCTCAGACCAGAATCAGACTTTTTATGGCTCATAACGGTGTGTTGCAAACTGACCCTGCACTGCTTGTGTGTAGGGGCTCAACTTAAAGTGAATGTCAAGTTTGATGAATCAGTGCCCGGTTTTTAAAAATCTTATTAAAAACAGGGGCACTCTCATTCATCAAACTTTACATTTCACTTTTGTTAAAATACTAACCTGTTAATCTTGAAAGCCGCTTCAGCGATTCTCCCTCCTGCCACTCATCACTTTATACGTCAGCAATGACGAATACGGCATCCTCCAATTACGGCTTACCCCCAGGGGAATCCTTGCCTGAGGCAACGCCGTGATTGGAGGCAGCCAGATTCGTCATTTTTGACATATGAAGTGGCTTGAGACGGACGGGGGAAGTGCTGGAGCGGCTTTCAAGATTAAAAGGTAAGTATTTTAACAAAACGAGTGAAAAGTAAAGTTTGAATGAAAGTGCCCGTGTTTTTAATAGGGTTTTTAAAAGCCTGGCACTGATTCATCAAACTTGGCATTCACTTTAAATCTATTTCTAGATCATTCTCTGCTGTACGCTTAGGCTAATGCACTAACATATTTTGAGAGGAAACTCTTGAAAGCTTCTCTTTTCTAAATAATGTTAGTCCAGTTAAAAAGGTATTGCTGCATACTGCAATACACCTTGTTATTTTTGGGGAAACTAGATGTTTTCTGATTTCCAATATGCTTCACGTTACCCCTTGCACAAAGCTTTAGAAAAGTAATCGTGTGCTGATACAAAGTAAGTAATGTATGGTAATCTTTAGGCAGTATATGTTCTCTTCTCTCTATTGTTTGAACAGCGTTATAGGCATCTACTACTCCATACCTTATACCGTCTATCATATTAACGTTTCTGCAGTTAAATTGTCGCTTGACTGACTGACATGCAATTTATTATATATGTCCCCTTTATACATAACTCAAAGTACAGATAGATTTGATTAAAGGGACATGAAACCCAAACATTTTCTTTCATAATTCAGATAGAGAATACAATTTTAAACAACTTTCTAATTTACTTCTATTATTTAATTTGCTTCCTTTTCTTGTTATCCTTTGCTGAAAGGTTTATCTAGACCAGCCCACTTGCAGCAGAGAACCTAGGCTCTAGCTGTTGATTGGTGACTGCATATATATATATATATATATATCGATTGTGATTGGCTCACCCATGTGTTCAGTTAGAAACCATTAGTGCATTTCTGCTCCTTCAACAAATTATACCAAGAGAATGAAGCAAATTAGGTAATAGAAGTAAATTAGAAAGTTGTTTAAAATTGTATTCTCTATCTGTATCATGAAAGAAAAAAATGGGGTTTCATGTCCCTTTAAATAATGACACAGCTGCACTTTGTATGTAGTGTAGCAGTTGAGCATTCAATAGTCACATGATCCCCACCATCTCACATGACAGATTAGTCCTGGCACTCCCAGCATCTGGGGGCGGGACTGTCACTGCAGCCCTGCCTTTTTACAACACTACCATATGCTTGTGTCTTGTGACCAGTTCACAGTTTAATGTATGTTCAGCATGTGAGTGGATGGCAGGAGAGCATTGCACATATGTACTCCTACTAGCTGTGTTATGCAGCAGGAGTATGGCACAGTGCAGTTCTTCATCACCTGTTTGTAGAGTGGTTTTTGTTTAATCTCCATTTGAATGTAAAACAGCCATTGTCTGAAAGGCACTTTAAGGATTATGATCTTTATGGAATAGTCTGTTTGCTTTTCATTTCACCCTATGTCCTAAAACTTTACATGAGAAAGCTTGGCACTGTTGGACAGGAATATGTGTGGGGGCACACAAAGAAGTGGCAGATCAGTACTCTGCTCACCCAACAAAATGAGAAACTCCTGGGCCACACGTTGCATGCAAGCAAGCAAATGCAGGGAGCACTCCTTCAGCCCAGTGAGGGGCAAGTTAGCTAAGGAGTGGAGCAGTGCCTGTCTGTCTGATGCTGCTTTTGATACACAGATATCACACAGGTAAGATAATGAGCATTACTAATAGATGCCTTATTACCACTTAATCAGTATTATCCTATGCAGCTCTATAATTTATTTATGTAGTGATGAATCTGACCAATGGGAGTTAAACTGGATATCAGTAAGTGATAAAACACGGCAACCAGAGCTGATAACTTTTATATAGCTTTGTTTTATTAATGACCTCTCATGATTCCCTTCAGGAAGTAACCACAGTTTTTCTGACTCCTCTTCCATTTCTACTTCGTTAATTGCTTTTTGAGTTCATTTAGACCAGGGTTGTCTAATCTTTTTTTTATATAAGAGGCTTTTCTCTCTCTCCTTTTAAGGACTGATGAGCATGACAAAATACTTGTCTGAACACGGTCTTAAAGGGCCATTAAAGTAAAATAATTATGTGCTTTAATTTGTTAGTTTGTAATTTTAGGTTAAACACATGGTTAAATTACTTTTTGGGAGCTGTAAAGAACTGCGGAAGCTGCCGCTGACCTTATTAGCGGCGGAAATCACATGACCCAGCTGTGTGACTACCTCTGATTGTGTGACCAGCAGTTTCCACTCGGTACCAGCAGTGTTCTGCGTGTCACAAGCTGTATTTTAACTATGTGTTTAACCCTTTTGCCCTTTCATTATTTAATTTAATGTCATTTTGTATTACTGAGCCTAGATTAGTTGTCATTTAACCGCTATAAACGTACAGGTAAAGTCTCAGTCCAGAGGTGCAAGCCTTGAAGCTTCTGCACAGGACCCAGTCCGTGAGCCAACCAGGAATTATGTGCATGATCCTGCCAGTCACTGGTTGTGTCCTTTGTGTGGATTAAACATTTAGTAATCTAGACCCACTAATGCTGTAACCCATTGTTTCTCAGTGTTCCTCAAGTACCCTCAACAGGCCAGATTTTGATTAGAGCTGAACCAGTGCACAGGTGAAATAATCAGCTTATTGGTGAGAGCTGGTTAATAACCATGGTGTTCCTGATAAGCTGATTACTTCACCAGTCCTCTGGAACAGCTATAATGAAAACCTGGCCTGTTGGGGGTACTTGAGGACCGTGGTTGAGAAACAGTTCTGTATCCAATAAGAACATGCAATGCTTTTATTGTCTCTGTAAAGCCAATGGACTGGGATGCATTATTTCCATGTTGACCTTGTGTGTGTTTTATATAAAAATTGTACTCCACAAGCAAAACTGATACAAATGATGGATGTGTTTGTACACCTTGTGCCAGATGGGTTTAACTTTGTGACTTTGAAAGGACTCAAATGTTGGCCATTGTGGGTGAATTTGAAACGAAAACAAAACATTACTGTAACGTAATCTATGAATTGTCTTGTTTTATGATGGTTTTTATTAAACTCTTCAGAAAGCTCATAAAAACCTGACAGCTATGTAATCTCACTGCACACATGCACATTGTACTCTTCATAAAAGGAACAACCTTCTGCGTAATGTATATATTTTCTTTTACGTCACAAATATAGTCCTTGCATATAAAAGCCAAGATATTTATAGGACCATTAAATATACAGTAGAATAACATAATCTACAAACGCAGAATAAAAATACAATAGTAGCACCTAGTCTGAATTTCAATTTGTCAGTAGATTTTGTTCTAAGATATTTCAAAAAATGCTTCCATTTCTCTGCACACCGTATCATATGTTAGCGCTGCGAAATCTGTTGCCGCTCTACAAATAACCGATAATAATAATATGTTAGTCGTCAGCAAATTACAGTCTCATATTCGTAGACACTGAACTCTTGCACATGCTCAGTAGGAACTGGTGTCTCAGACCGTGCATATAAAATGAGTAAGAAAAAAATGATAATAGAAGTAAACTGGAAAGTTTATCGTTGACTTAAGTGTCCCTTTAAACATCAGAGTACTGCAGAACCAGTAATGTCTCTGCACAGTGTTGGCGTTGTGTCCTGTTTTCGCCTGCCTCTGTAGCTCCCCACTCTCCTAGTTGCATGTTTGCACTGCCTACAGGGTTGGCAATATTATGGCATGAGTGCCCAAGGTATCATTCTGCCAGTGGGCTACCACCATACTGCTTGCTTTCTATTATTGTTATAGTGCTTTAAAAGGATAGAAAGGTCACAATATAAATGTGCATTTGAAATAGAAGCACTTTTTCATTCTAGTTCCATTAGTAAAAATGCTTCTAGTAAATACACACATATCCTGTGAGGGTCTGCACACCAGTATTCAAACACCATGTCTGTTCAAAGAGTGTATTGCTTCTGTGAAGATGTCATTTGTGTCATATAAGCCACTGCTGAGAAGGTGCACAGGCCCTCACAGCATATGTGAGTATGCTCCTGAAAAACAGTAATAACTTTTACTAGACCTTTCTTTCACTTTAATAATGTATATATTCCTTTTTAAAACATGCTATAGATACCAAGGGCACTTTTATATAGGTAGGGGTCTGTCCAATCCAAAGAACATTAAAAAAATACCAGTGTAGTGTGTGGTGTTTTTGTTTTAACAAAGATTAAATTGTTCTATGATATTTGTGAACATGGGTCCTGTAAGGACTTAAAGGGATATGAAACCTTCAGGGGCTGAACCAAAAATGGGTCGACTCCTAAGCGTACATTATTGCTTTTCAAATAAAGATAGCAAGAGAACAAATAGAAATTGATAATAGGAGTAAATTAGAAAGTTGCTTAAAATTGCATGCTCTATCTGAATCATGAAAAAAAAATGGGTTTAGTGTCCTTTTAATATAGCAATGTTGGTTGTGCAAAGCTGGGAAATTGGTAATAAAGGGATTCTCTTTTTTTAAAGGGACACTGAACCCAAATTTTTTCTTTCGTGATTCAGATAGAGCATGCAATTTTAAGCAACTTTCTAATTTACTCCTATTATTAATGTTTCTTCGTTCTCTTGCTATCTTTATATGAAAAAGAAGGCATCTAAGCTTTTTTCTTAGTTCAGAACTCTGGACAGCCGTTTTTGATTGGTGGATGAATTTATCCACCAATCAGCAAGGACAACCTAGGTTGTTCACCAAAAATGGGCCGGCATCTAAACTTACATTCTTGCATTTCAAATAAAGATAACAAGAGAATAAAGAACATTTGATAATAGGAGTAAATTAGAAAGTTGCTTAAAATTTCATGCTCTATCTGAATCACAAAAGAAAAAATTTGGGTTCAGTGTCCCTTTAAACAATAAAAAATTCTGGAGTAAACTGTCCCTTTTATTCTATGAGGACTGATTTGTTTTGTGCTGCTATTTGTGCTATTTTTTCACATGATGGAAAATTCTGAATATGTATTAAGGTGTAACTAGTTATAGCATTTTCAGAATACTTGTTCCCCCCCCCCCATATGGCTTTCTTTACAATGGTGTCCTCGTTTCTCTTCTTCCTTCCCTATTGGCTTGTGTTTGGGTGTACAGTGAGTGATGTATTGTGCAGGAAAACATATAAAATACCAGTCATTATCCTCTCCCAGGGATACAACTTATAACTGTGCACTAAGTACAAATAATCAGACTTGGCAGGAATATAGGTAAATAATACTATATTTAGTTGAAACAATGCAACATTTTACTTGTTGCCTTTGTGTCCCACAGCCTATTGCTTCTTATTTGCTAAATAAAGTGTTTCTTCCCCAATCAGGAGAACTTGTAATGGTTCTTAGTGGAGGATCGATGCCAGTATGTCATTCAGCTGGGCACAAATGTGTTTTAATGAGCATTAAACACTTGTTATCCTTTAATTCTCTAGTACAATATTATATGTCCCTCTCAGAGGGTGTCCAATATTCTAATACCTCTGTAGTTTGTGTGACATGGCATGATAGTAAGTGGTGCAGTGTGCTTGGTTTGTGTAGTAGACTTGCCTGTATTATCAATAGGAGAACACAGGAACAAATTGGCACCTTTATGCTGCAAATTAGCATAAGGAGCTGCAGAGAGGCAAGGAATCAAATTTGATTGTTCAACCATGGCATTTTTTACTACTTCATTTTAAATCCATACAAAATCTATAGCCTGTTTAAATGAATAAATATGCATACAGTGCACACGCAGCAGCCTTCATTAATACATGCTATGAGTGGCGGTGGCATGGTGTAGTGGCTGGATATGACTTACTGACATCTACAGTAGTTTATGTGCGGTTTGAAAACTATTATTTGTTGATGTTTTAAGGAAGCATTTTTGCAGTTACTAATGCCTGAAAAATCTATGACATTTTAAGGGGTTAAATTATTACTGCTAAGTGTTGACAGCCTTTGTGCTGTCTTTAAGATTTTTAACACATCTCTTGAAAACAAATTTGTTTTTGTTTTTTAAAAAAAATTGTTTGTTCACTGCCAAATAATTCATTTTCAGAGAGAATCTGATGTCTGGAACCAGAATATGCATATTGACATTTGCTGACCTTGCCTTTGCCACAGTTAGATAGTCAGTCATACCTTACATGTGCGCTAGTGGTGACACTCCACCTCTCTGGAGTTTCCATTGCATGACTGGAAACGTTAAAGGGACACTTTCAACAATATCTTTCCTTGTTAAAAATTAAGTGTATACAAAACTAAATCCCCAAGTATCTAGAGCTGTAGTGTTTCTGCAGGTCTGAAATACAAGTGTGCTCCAATACGTAGCTTAATCTCATAAAAGAAAAGTGCATCAGGGAGTTTAATGCTGAAATGTTACCAGTGTCAAACTTTTCTCAACATCTTTCTATAAAATGCTGGGGACCATAAGGCAGTTTTATATTGTCACTAAACAGCAAACATTTCAAATATGGACATAATAAATAAACTGAAATTGTAAACCCTCTAGAATGTGGAGGAAGGCTGCATTTTAACTCCTTGGTAGTAGCTGGCAACTTTTCTGGCAGTCACGTCAGCCCTAACTTTGATACTATTTTCATCACCAAGCAATATTCAGAGAACCTGCATGCTGTATTTAACAAGCAGCTGTTTCCCTACCCTTTTTAATTTTTTCTGGGGCAGTCAACTTCTGAAATATTCTCAGTCTGGAATAGTGACTGTTGAATGTTTCTCTACATGCAACATTTTAAATCCCGATATAACATGTTTGACACCTGCAATAATTGGAAAGTTAATTGGGCACTGGATCAGATAGGCCCAGTACCGGATTTACATCTCAGGTGCCTATTGGCACAGAAATCTAAAGTGCTCCCCCCTAAAACAAAAGTGTATCACTCACAATATTATTATTATCGGTTATTTGTAGAGCGCCAACAGATTCCGCAGCGCTATAAACAAAGGGGGAGTACAACAAAACAATTATATGGTAGAGGGCCCTGCCAAGAGTTGCACTGTTGTAGTCAGCTCTTAAGAAGGTGATCTACAAACAGCTGGACTTTTAGGCTTACATGCTAAGAGGGTTCAGGGGATTGCAGTGGAGGAGAGGAACTGGTATTAGGAAAGGTTAGCGTAGGTTGTGTGCGTCCCTGAACAGTAGAGTCTTTAGGGAGCACTTGAAGCTTTTAAAACTAGAAGAGAGTCTTGTGGAGCGAGGCAGAGAGTTCCACAAGATGGGAGCCAGTCTGGAGAAGTCCTGTAAATGGGAGTGTGATGAGGTGACAAGAGAGGAGGAGAGTAGGAGGTCATGAGCAGAGCGAAGGGGACGGGAGGGAGAGTATCTGGAGACAAGGTCTGAGATGTAGGGGGGAGCAGTGCAGTTGAGGGCTTTGTATGTAAGAGTGAGAGTTTTGTGTTTGATCCTAGAGGCAAGAGGAAGCCAGTGAAGGGATTGGCAGAGAGGCGCAGCAGATGAAGAGCGACGTGTAAGGAAGATGAGTATGGCAGAGGCATTCATTATGGATTGTAAAGGAGCTAGGCGGCAGGTGGGGAGACCAGAGAGGACAGAGTTGCAGTAATCAAGGCGGGAAAGAATGAGAGAGTGGATTAAAATCTTAGTTGTGTCTTGTGTAAGGAAGTGTCTAATTTTAGAGATGTTTTTACAATATCCGGATTAATTTTCCAATAGTAGAGTAAATCATATAGGTTACATTTGGCCTGAGTTTGTTTTACTTCATCCCCTTCTAGTAGTATGATCTAGTACCCCCATCCGCAGTAGATGCACTGTCTTAGATGAATGTCATGTGTCGTCATTCCCACCAATTACAGCAGTGTTTTCTGACTACTTTTTCAAACTTGCAAAAAACGGTTGGGTGTCCAGTGCCCAAAGTGCCTCTGCACAGGCGCACGGTCCACGATTCTACACAGATTGCCTTGGACATAGGGTGAGGTAGCCTGCAGATCCCTTGGGCTGTTGTGCTAGAAGGCAGGAGATGCTTCCTGGTTGCTATGTTCTGCGATTGGTGATGGCTCTTGATTCAGGGACTTGAGGCATGGCTAGAATTAAAAGGAGCAGTAACATGCAAAACGCTCAGTGCTAAGAGTAGGTAGGTGTGCGTGTCAGTGACGGGCAGCAGCACAACGCCACTCTATGGAGGGTGCCTGTAGGCACATGTCTAGTTTGCTTAATTAAAAATCAAGCCCTGGATAGGGCACTTGCTGCTACTCACTGTTATGCTAATAAGCACTGGATCATTAGATACTCCTGAAATAATGAAACAAGTCTAGCGTTATTTTAGGCCTGCCCTTCGTTCTTGATAGACATATGCATAATACGGAATGTGAGTGTTTTATGCGTTTCTAGCCCCATGACTGTGCATTGCTGGCACTTTCTTGCCTTGTGATCAAGGAGGAATCCACTAGATGGTAAAACCGAGGCACACTGCCTCACACACCATGTGTGCTAACAGGAGGTGAAGGCAGGACAGCACAGTATTGTAAGCAAATGCCAGACAATGTAGGACAGAAGAGCAATGCTCAGTCTGCTCAGCAGCTTTTGTGATGAGGGGACAGCCCCAGTCATCTGATTGTCTTGTGCTGTGAAATTGAATCCACATGGAGGTGAGTGCAGCTGCCACAGAGGCCGCCCAGAGAACACAGCACAGACTTCCGACCATGCACAGGAGGCAATGGATGGGAAGCTGCTTAAATACAGGTACACTAAAGGTTATAAGAGTGGTACCAGCCATGTAGTAGTGTCAGATTTATTAACAAGGTTTTTACTGGTAAGCAGATTAGTCCTTTATGTTACATAACATGATGCTGATTAGATTGTGTGTGTGTATGTATGTATGTGTGTGTGTGTATATATATATATATATATATATATATATATATATATATATATATATATATATATATATATATATATATATATATATATATATATATATATATATATATATATATATATATATATATATATACTGTATATGTGTGTGTATACAATATATGGGGGAGACAACCCCCCCCCCCATATCTTTTAATACTCTTAGGCAGCAAATCAAACACAAGCTCAAACCACTGGTATAGCTATGTGAGCTCTGTATTTAATTAACCTTTGCAGAAACAGTGCTAAGTATTTTTATCTTAATTGGACATTTAATAATAGATTCTTTAAAACTGTTCTCTGCTTTCCTCATTAATATTCTAGATTCTGGACTTTTAAAGCTGGCAAAAATGCACAGTAACACACTACATAGCACACACTTACACATGCAGATACACACACACTACATAGCTTGCACATGCACATATACACACACACACACACTACATAGCATACACTTGCACATACACACACACACACACACACACACACACACACACAACATAGCATACACTTACACATGCAGATACACACACACACACACACACACACACACACACACTACATACCATAAATTTACACATGCAGATACATACACACTACATTGCATATACTTGCACATGCAGACACACACTACATATCATACTTATACAGGCAGATACACACACACACACACACACACACACTACATAGCATACACTTATACATACACACACACACACACACACTACATAGCATACACTTATACATGCAGATACACACACACACACACTACATAGCTTACACTTATACATGCAGATACACCCACACTACATAGTATACACCTACACATGCAGATACACACACACACACACACACACACACACACACACACACACTACATAGTATACACTTAAACATGCAGATACACACACTTCATAGCTTACATTTATACATGCAGACACACACACTACATAGCATACAGTTATACATGCAGATACACACACACACACACACACACACACACACTTATACATACAGATACACACACACACTACACAGCTTACACTTATACATGCAGATACACACACATACACACTTTATAGATACAGATAGACACACACTACATCATATATGGGTATCTGTAACTCGTATGGGGTCCTGGGGTTGGTAAGCAAATTAGCTGGCAGTCTGGGGCTGCCACTGTTCGTTACCCTGGTGTTGGCACTGCTCATCGTATAAAACTGAAGGCATGCTAGTATTATCACTGTGGGTTAGAGTCATCACTACCAGGGGTTAGAGGTCATCATTTCCTGAGGTCAGAGGATATACAGCCTTCCTACTCCTGCTTAACCCACACAACATAACTTTTCCACAAGGAATCTAACGGGTATATAACCATGGGAGAGAAAAGCCAGCTGCTCTGAGTATGTGCCCAACAGAATTAAAAAATTTTTTTTTTAAATGCATGGGGCAATGCGGGACAGATGGCTAGCAACGCAGGACAGACCCCTAAAATCTGGACTGCCCCGCGAAAATCGGGACATTTGGGGGGGGTATGGGGATGTTCAGCTGTTCCCTCAGTCACACAGCCAGTGAACACATTTTTACAGATTCTATTGATTCCTTGCTATTCCTTTACAGGTAAACTTTTAGCTAAACATTTCTTTAGAAAAATAAACTGTCATATATATATATATATATATATATATATATATATATATATATATATATATATATATATATATATATATATATATATATATATATATATATATATATATATATATATATATATATATATATATATATATATGTGTACATCCTATAAAGACACAGGGGATAGACATTACTACAGTACAGAGAAGAGAAGCCTCCTTGTTTGTGTTGGAATTGTGGTGAAGTGTAATGGCCAGATTAAAAAGCAAACCTTACACCATTTTATAGGTAAAAATAATATATTTTCTTCTTATTTTCCCTAGATGAAAGTTTAATTTTTCTCTTGGAATTAACATTGTAATCTAGTCTAAATACTAAAAGGACCTACGTGTACTATATGATATCTAATTTATTTTATTTTTCTATTGTCCTGTATTTTTCTCCTGTTAAGTGTGATCAGTCCACGGGTGGTCATTACTTCTGGGATATTAACTCCTCCCCAACAGGAAGTGCAAGAGGATCACCCAGCAGAGCTGCTATATAGCTCCTCCCCTCTACGTCACACCCAGTCATTCTCTTGCACCCAACTAATAGATAGGATGTGTGAGAGGACTGTGGTGATTTTACTTAGTTTTTATAACTTCAATCAAAAGTTTGTTATTTTAAAACAGCACCGGAGTGTGTTGTTCCTTCTCAGGGAGAATTTGATGAAGAATCTACCTGAGTTTTTTTCTGTATGATTTTAACCGGAGTAGTTAAGATCAGGTTGCTGTTCTCGGCCATCTGAGGAGTGAGGTAAACTTCAGATCAGGGGACAGCGGGCAGGTTCACCTGCAAAGAGGTATGTAGCAGCATATTATTTTCTGAGAATGGAATTGACTAGAAAATACTGCAAATACCTATATAAAGTAAGTTCAGCCTTAAATGCAGTAGTAGTAACTGGTATCAGGCTGTCATGTATGTATATTTTCACTTCAGTATTCTGGGGAATGGCATTTCACTGAAATAATACTGTTTACATAAAACTTTAGCCTATTTTGCAGTTAAAACGGCTTGCAGCAGGCTTTTTATGACAAATACATTTATTGAGGTTAAACGTTTTTTCTGGCATGTGAAATCGTTTATATTTCTGAGGTACTGGGTGAAAACTTATTTGGGCATTAGTTTTATCCACTTGGCGGGCATTTTATTTGATTTATGACAGTTTACTGATCTCCCTCACTGTTGTGTGTGAGGGGGAGGGGCTGAATTTGGCGCTTTTACTACGCATCAGAAATTCAGTCACAAGTCTGTTCTTCTTCCCTGCATGATCCGGTTCGTCTCTACAGAGCTCAGGGGTCTTCAAAAGTTATTTTGAGAGAGGTAATCACTCACAGCAGACCTGTGAGATTGTGCTTGACTGTGATAAAAAACGTTACATTCTGTACTTTTTTTCTGCTATTAAAGGGCTAGTTATCCATTACTAATGGGAGCAATCCTTTGCTAAAATTGTATTTTTACTGAGAAAAAAGTTGTTTTTCATAAAATTATCTGTTTTATTGTACTCAACTGTCATATCCTTCTGTGCTTTTTAAAGGCACAGTGCGTTTTGCATACTATTTATAAAAGTTTGCTGGTTATTTGCTAGTGTGTTAAACATGTCTGACTCAGAGGAATATCTCTGTGCTATATGTGCTAAAGCCAAAGTGGAGCCCAATAGAAATTTATGTACTAATTGTATTGATGCTACTTTAAATAAAAGTCAATCTGTACAAATTGAACAGCTTTCACCAGACAACGAGAGGAAAGTTATGCCGTCTAACTCCCCTCACGTGTCAGTACCTGCATCTCCCGCTCGGGGGGTGCGTGATATTGTAACGCCGGGTACTTCAGGGCGGCCATTACAAATCACATTGCAGGACATGGCTAATGTTATGACTGAGGTTTTGTCAAAATTGCCAGAACTTAGAGGGAAGCGGGACCACTCTGGGGTGAGAACAGAGTGCGCTGATAATACTAGGGCCATGTCAGATACTGGGTCACAGTATGCGGAACATGAGGACGGAGAGCTTCAATCTGCAGGTGACGGTTCTGATCCCATTAGAGTGGATTCAGACATTTCTAATTTTAAGTTTAAGCTTGAAAACCTCCGCGTACTGTTAGGGGAGGTATTAGCGGCTCTGAATGATTGTAACACCGTTGCAATTCCAGAGAAATTATGTAGGCTGGATAGATACTATGCGGTACCGGCGAGTACTGACTTATTTCCTATACCTAAGAGGCTTACAGAGATAATTACTAAGGAGTGGGATAGGCCCGGTGTGCCCTTTTCCCCCCCCCTCCTGTATTTAGAAAAATGTTTCCAATAGACGCCACCACACGGGACTTATGGCAGACGATCCCTAAGGTGGAGGGAGCGGTTTCGACTCTGGCTAAGCGTACCACTATCCCGGTGGAGGATAGCTGTGCTTTTTCTGATCCAATGGATAAAAAATTAGAAGGTTACCTTAAGAAAATGTTTGTTCAACAAGGTTTTATATTACAACCTCTTGCATGTATTGCGTCTGTCACGGCCGCATCAGCCTTTTGGTCCGAGTCCCTGGAAGAGACTCTTTACTCAATAACTATAGAGGAAATTTCAAACAAGCTTAAAACAATTAAGCTAGCTAATTCATTTGTTTCAGATGCCGTTGTACATTTAACTAAACTTACGGCTAAGAATTCCGGATTCGCCATTCAGGCACGCAGAGCACTGTGGCTAAAATCCTGGTCAGCTGATGTTACTTCTAAATCTAAGTTACTCAACATACCTTTCAAAGGGCAGACCTTATTCGGGCCCGGTTTGAAGGAAATTATCGCTGACATTACAGGAGGTAAAGGCCACGCCCTACCTCAAGACAGAGCCAAGCCGAAGGCTAGACAGTCTAATTTTCGTTCCTTTCGTAATTTCAAGACAGGAGCAGCATCAACTTCCTCTGCACCAAAACAGGAAGGAGCTGTTGCTCGCTACAGACAAGGCTGGAGACCTAACCAGTCCTGGAACAAGGGCAAGCAGGCCAGAAAACCTGCTGCTGCCCCTAAGACAGCATGAATTGAGGGCCCCCGATCCGGGACCGGATCTAGTGGGGGGCAGACTTTCTCTCTTCGCCCAGGCTTGGGCAAGAGATGTCCAGGATCCCTGGGCGTTAGAGATCATATCTCAGGGATATCTTCTGGACTTCAAATCCTCTCCCCCAAAAGGGAGATTCCATCTGTCAAGGTTGTCAACAAACCAAATAAAGAAAGAGGCGTTTCTACGCTGTGTACAAGATCTTTTATTAATGGGAGTGATCCATCCGGTTCCGCGGTCGGAACACGGACAGGGGTTTTACTCAAATCTGTTTGTGGTTCCCAAGAAAGAAGGAACCTTCCGATCCAATCTTGGATTTAAAGATCCTAAACAAATTCCTAAGAGTTCCATCGTTTAAAATGGAAACTATTCGGACAATCCTACCCATGATCCAAAAGGGTCAGTACATGACCACAGTGGATTTAAAGGATGCTTACCTTCACATACCAATTCACAGAGATCATTTCCGGTATCTAAGGTTTGCCTTCCTAGACAGGCATTACCAGTTTGTAGCTCTTCCATTCGGGTTGGCTACGGCTCCAAGAATCTTCACAAAGGTTCTGGGGGCTCTTCTGGCGGTGCTAAGACCGCGAGGAATCTCGGTAGCTCCATACCTAGACGACATTCTGATTCAAGCTTCAAGCTTTCAAACTGCCAAGTCTCATACAGAGTTTGTACTGGCATTTCTAAGATCGCATGGGTGGAAGGTAAACGAAAAGAAGAGTTCTCTCGTTCCACTCACAACGGTTCCCTTCTTGGGGACTCTTATAGATTCTGTAGAAATGAAGATTTACCTGACAGAAGACAGGTTAACAAAACTTCAAAACGCTTGCCGTGTCCTTCATTCCATTCAACACCCGTCAGTGGCTCAATGTATGGAGGTGATCGGCTTAATGGTAGCGGCAATGGACATAGTCCCCTTTGCACGCCTACACCTCAGACCGCTGCAATTGTGCATGCTAAGTCAGTGGAATGGGGATTACTCAGACTTGTCCCCCACTCTGAATCTGGATCAAGAGACCAGAAATTCTCTTCTGTGGTGGCTTTCTCGGCCACATCTGTCCAAGGGGATGCCATTCAGCAGGCCAAATTGGACAATTGTAACAACAGACGCCAGCCTGTTAGGTTGGGGCGCTGTCTGGAATTCCCTGAAGGCTCAGGGATCATGGACTCAGGAGGAGAGTCTCCTGCCAATAAACATTCTGGAATTGAGAGCAGTTCTCAATGCCCTTCTGGCTTGGCCCCAGTTAACAACTCGGGGGTTCATCAGATTTCAGTCGGACAACATCACGACTGTAGCTTACATCAACCATCAAGGAGGAACAAGAAGTTCCCTAGCGATGATGGAAGTATCAAAGATAATTCGTTGGGCAGAGTCTCACTCTTGCCATCTCTCAGCAATCCACATTCCGGGAGTGGAGAACTGGGAGGCGGATTTCCTAAGTCGTCAGACTTTTCATCCGGGGGAGTGGGAACTTCATCCGGAGGTCTTTGCCCAAATACTTCGACGTCGGGGCAAACCAGAGATAGATCTCATGGCGTCTCGACAGAACGCCAAGCTTCCTCGTTACGGGTCCAGATCCAGGGATCCGGGAGCAGCCCTAGTAGATGCTTTGACAGCACCTTGGACCTTCGGGAGAGCTTATGTGTTTCCACCCTTTCCGATGCTTCCTCGATTGATCGCCAGGATCAAACAGGAGAGAGCATCAGTAATTCTAATAGCGCCTGCGTGGCCACGCAGGACCTGGTATGCAGATCTAGTGGACATGTCATCCTGTCCACCTTGGTCTCTGCCTCTGAGACAGGACCTTCTGATTCAGGGTCCTTTCAAACATCAAAATCTAATTTCTCTGAAGCTGACTGCCTGGAGATTGAACGCTTGATTTTATCAAAGCGTGGATTCTCTGAGTCAGTAATTGATACCCTGATACAGGCTAGGAAACCTGTTACCAGAAAGATTTATCATAAAATATGGCGTAAATACCTGTATTGGTGCGAATCCAAGGGTTACTCTTGGAGTAAGGTTAGGATTCCTAGGATATTGTCTTTTCTACAAGAGGGTTTAGAAAAGGGTTTATCCGCTAGTTCCTTAAAGGGACAGATCTCAGCTCTGTCCATTTTGTTACACAAACGTCTGTCAGAAGTTCCAGACGTTCAGGCTTTTTGTCAGGCTTTGGCCAGGATTAAGCCTGTGTTTAAAACTGTTGCTCCGTCATGGAGTTTAAACCTTGTTCTTAACGTTTTACAGGGCGTTCCGTTTGAACCCCTTCATTCCGTTGATATAAAATTGTTATCTTGGAAAGTTCTATTTTTAATGGCTATTTCCTCGGCTCGAAGAGTCTGAGTTATCAGCCTTACATTGTGATTCTCCTTATCTGATTTTTCACTCGGATAAGGTAGTTCTGCGTACTAAACCTGGGTTCTTACCTAAGGTAGTCACTAACAGGAATATCAATCAGGAGATTGTTGTTCCATCCTTGTGTCCTAATCCTTCCTCAAAGAAGGAACGACTTCTGCACAATCTAGATGTAGTTTGTGCCCTAAAATTTTATTTACAGGCAACTAAAGATTTTCGACAAACATCTTCCCTGTTTGTCGTTTACTCTGGTCTGAGGAGAGGTCAAAAAGCTTTGGCGACCTCTCTCTCTTTTTGGCTTCGTAGCATAATACGTTTGGCCTATGAGACTGCTGGACAGCAGCCTCCTGAAAGAATTACAGCTCATTCCACTAGAGCTGTGGCTTCCACTTGGGCCTTTAAGAATGAGGCCTCTGTTGAACAGATTTGCAAGGCTGCAACTTGGTCTTCGCTTCATACTTTTTCCAAATTTTACAAATTTGACACTTTTGCTTCTTCGGAGGCTATTTTTGGGAGAAAGGTTCTTCAGGCAGTGGTTCCTTCTGTATAAAGATCCTGCCTATCCCTCCCGTCATCCGTGTACTTTTGCTTTGGTATTGGTATCCCAGAAGTAATGATGACCCGTGGACTGATCACACTTAACAGGAGAAAACAAAATTTACGGCCCGCCCTGTTTTTTATGGCAGGTCTAAATTTTTAAATTATACTCCAGTCACCACTGCACCCTTTAGCTTCTCCTTTCTCGTTGGTTCTTGGTCGAATGACTGGGTGTGACGTAGAGGGGAGGAGCTATATAGCAGCTCTGCTGGGTGATCCTCTTGCACTTCCTGTTGGGGAGGAGTTAATATTTCAGAAGTAATGATGACCCGTGGACTGATCACACTACAGGAGAAAGGAATTTATCAGGTAAGCATAAATTATGTTTTTTTATATTGTGTACTTACTTTTGTACTTATTTTTTTCCTTAAAGAAATACTAAACCCATTTCATGATTCAGATAGAGCATGCAATTTTAAGCAAGTTTCTAATTTACTCCTACTATCAAATTATCTTTGTTATCTTTATTTAAAGCTTAGGAGCCAGCCCATTTTAGGTTCAGCACCCTGGATAGCGCTTCTTTATTGGTGGCTACATTTAGCAAACCAATAAGCAAGCATAACCCAGGGTTTGAACCAAAAATGGGCTGGCTCTTCAGCTTTACATTCCTGCTTTTCAAATAAAGATATCAAGAGAACGAAGAAAAATTGATAATAGGTGTAAATTAGAAAGTTGCTTAAAATTGCATGCTCTATCTGAATCATTTAAAAAAATAAAAATAAATTGGGTTTAGATTCCCTTTAATCTTCCATGATTTACAGGCTGGTGTATGTATATGAA
This sequence comes from Bombina bombina, assembly GCF_027579735.1. Classification (NCBI taxonomy): domain Eukaryota; kingdom Metazoa; phylum Chordata; class Amphibia; order Anura; family Bombinatoridae; genus Bombina; species Bombina bombina. The sequence continues at coordinate 1,122,938,936 of NC_069500.1, forward strand.
TAGGAAAATTGCAACACTACTACATTTTTCTGTTTTTAACATTTTTTTCCCCCCCAGTTCTGTGGAATATATAACATTTGTTTTTACTCAGAATTAATCATGTGAGTGAAGAAATATAATTGAATTTTCATTGATAGTGACAAACTGTGTTTACTCTAGCAATAGACATGAGGATCACAATACTGCAAGTTAGCTCATGCAAAAATAGTAATATTTGGGTATACTGTGTTTTCAGAGCTTCTTGCTGTATTAGATACATAAAAATTGCCAAGTAACCTACCCACTGGGTTCCTTTACATAAAAATTGCCAAGTAACCTACTCACTGGGTTCCTTTCAATTCATGTCATCCACAGCTGGCCTAGTTCAGAGTTTGACCAGAATGATATCAGACTGATTGTATACCAGGACTGTGAGAGGAGGGGCCGACAAGTTTTATTTGATTCGAAAGCTATCCGTGAAATTAAAGATGAAACTGTACAGGTAGGAAATACAGCACAATGTTTGTGTGATGCTTGCTAGCTAGCTTTAAGTAATAACTGTTTTTCTCTTATGTTTGAATAAATAGACTAATATGAAAAAATTGTGTATAATGTTATAATATTTCAGATTTTGTGAATGGAAACTAAGAGCAATGGAGTCAGAGGCGTAACTAGAAACCACAGGGCCCAGGTGCAAGAATCCAAACAGGATTATAAAATGAGAAAAACACGTACAATACATGAACAGTACCATGCTAAATAAACTGGTTCCTACACAGGTCACCTATACAAACATTCATTTGAAGTTAAAATCTATTTAAAACAGATGTAAGCTACAAAAACATATTGTAACATGCTTACGCAGTGCTTTCCATATGAAAGATGGGATTTATATGTCACAATATTAAAATTTATGGCAATGTTTTTTTGTGTTTAGTTAATACAAACCTCAGAAATACTATTTTATAATGAGGCAGGAAAGTGGTTTTATAAAGAACAATATAATGTATTTTCTGAGGTAAAACATGAGTCAATCTCTTCATAGAGCTTATTCAGATATTTACAGGTAAAGATCCAAGCACCTCATCTGCTTGTTCTCACAGGCATATTTTTATTTTGTGTTTTTTAATTAAATGTATTTTTATCTGTATGATATAAATTAATAAAAAAAATAATTGTTGCATATATATATTAAATGTCTTTTGGACTTTAACCCGCAGTTTAAAAGTTAAAGGGGCAGTCTGCTGACTGCCCCCTTATTTCAGTTCTTTTGACAGACTTGTATTTTAGCCAATCAGTGCTCACTCCTAGGTCACTTCACGTGCATGAGCTCAATGTTATCTATATGAAACACATGAACTAATGCCCTCTAGTGGTCAAAATGCTAAGAAATTAGCATATGAACTTCCTAGCTTTAGCTTTCAACTAAGAATACCAAAAGAACAAAGCAAAATTGGTGATAAAAGTAAATTGGGGAGCTGTTTAAAATGACATGCCCTATTTAAATCATAAAAGTTGTTTTGGACCTTGACTGTCCCTTTAATACTGCAACTGATTGAAGTCACCAAGACACTTTTTGTGTGTGTGTGTGTGACAGTTTCTTTCAAGCATTATGAGAATCATTGGGGTCAGTGAGTGAATGGATCAGCTTAAAAGTCCCACAGAGTCTCATAGCTGCAGAATAATAACCTCCTCTCTGATCCATGTCTTACAGTAGGTGCTTGAACATGGATCTAGCCTCAGCCTGCCCTAACAAATGACCATAGGTTTTAGCTAACATACCCCGTGCTGCTTATCTGCCTTCAGTCACTAACGGTGACACTCTGAAGCTAGAGGAGGGAGGAGCCTTGCCTTGGACTTGACATGGAAGGCAGCAGCTGCTACTTTCCCATTCCAGCCCATGCTGTTAACATGGAAACCTTAGCTAGTACTCTCCTGCTGCTGCTTCCTCCTGTCGACTCACTCTTGTGCAGTTCTGGGCAGGAGCTCCGCCCTCCACCTCTGATTTGTTGGTATTTGCTGCATGGCATTCTGGAACATGTAGTTTCGAGCCATTTAGCATAGAAACACCGTATTAATGGCGTCCTGGCACTGTCAGGGGTCCGGGCCCGGGCCCCTCCCAGTCCAGGACCCCTGACTGGAGTCGCAGCTTTCACCCCCTGATGGCAGCATACAATTTTTTTTTTTTATATATATATTTTTTTTTTGCTGAAGCTGCCCCCCCCCCCGGGGGGCCCGGTCGCAGTTGCATACGCTGAACCCCCGAAGTTCCGTCCTTGAATGGTGTTGTTAATGGCCTTGAGATAATGCACCATTTTTTATCTTCAGAAAATTCTCTTCTGTTTTTTCCCACAGACACCCAAATTTCCTCTCCTTTTTTGTTTCTTTCCTTAATCCAATTTCTCCCACTTACACAGCTGATTTAAATGAACATAAAGTTACAGTAAGAGAGCGCTCTAGTGCAGGTGTGCCCAGACTATGTATGTAGGGCCATTCACTAATAGTTGCATTGGCTGGGGCCACATTACATTCTACTTATGCTTAAGAAAATGCCTCATAACACTTTTAGTTAAAAATGACACAGAAAATTGTGTTAATAATTTAACGCAATATACCCTTCAAGTTACAACATTAGTACAAGTACATATGTTTAATTACTTAAGGCCCGATGATCAAAACTTCACAGGTCCAATGTGACAAACCGCACTGACACTCGCAGGGGTCGCCCTCAGGGAATTTTTTTTTTTTTTTTTTTTTAAAAGGTGCTTTCCCTGCAAGTTCTCAATAATGGAGTTCACTGGAAAGGACAACTTCGCTGTGAAGGTAGCAGGGGACGCACTTTAAAAAATAAATCCTGCAAATTACATTACTCTGCTTTTAGCATAAAGAACCTTACAATCGTGTCTTTTCCTATTAAGGTAAGTGTTTTTCCATAAAATATTTTTTTGCAGAACAATTTTGAATACGATTTAAACAATAAAAAAAAAGGGCATTTTTATTTTGATATTTCATTTATTCATTATATATATATATATATATATGTGTGTATATATATATATGTTTTTTTGTGAGATAAACTGTTCTCAATGTGGAATCTGCCTTTATGTAGTTAGGACAGGGGCTTCATAGTACTGGTGTGATTTCTTGTAGGATCTCACAAGCACAGACCGCTTTAGATAATTGGCCCCTCATGACTTTCTATAAAGTATAATGAACTTAAGTTGCCTCTTCTCTGTTCCCCCTGCTGAAGACATATATATATATATATATATATATATAATCTGTGCAAACAAACCTGTGTGGATCCCCTTTTGGGACAAACAAAGACAAATAGAAAACGAGTTAAAAAATGGCAGCGCCCATTACTTTATAGAAACTAAAATGAATGTTAGACACATGCTAGACATAATAATGTATTGAAAGCAAAAATTAATCTTAGAATATGTAGATGCGTTGTTGTTGTTGTTTTTTTTAACTGATCTAATAAAACATTTATTACTATTATAAATATATAAATATATATATATATATATATATTTCTTTTATACTTTACTTGTGGGATATAATCCTCCTGCTAACAGGAAGTGGCAAAGAGCACCACAGCAGAGCTGCTATATAGCTCCTTCCTTAACTCCTCCCCCCAGTCATTCTCTTTGCCTATGCTAGTACAGGTAATAGGAAGGGTAAAGTGATAGTGGTGATAAAATGATAGTTTTAATTTCTTCAATCAAGACTTTATATGTTATGGTGAGACACTGGGGCAGCCTAACGATTTTATTATCAATCTAAAATGGGTGGCTGGTTGTTATACTTTTCCTCTAAAGAGGATCCACATGGCTAGTACTTTATTTTTTATACCCCCATGGCTTATGTTTGACCGCTTTACTGCGGTTGTTTAGGCTCAGCTTATTCCAGAGAGGATGGGCGGGGCCTAATTTTGCGCCTCAATGGCACAGTTTCTTCACATACAAACTGTAATTTTCAGCTCCGGTTGGGCCCAAACTGACTCCTGGTGTTCCGGAGTGATTTTGAGGCTTGATTAAGATCCCTGGGGGCAAGTAGGCGGGATTATAACGTTTTTCTAATAAACGTTGTTTTTATTGATAACTCAGAGGGTTAATTGCTCTTTACTATGGGGTGCAACATCTGACTGCATTATAGGGCAGGTTTATCTTAAAATTGGACATATGTGAACACTTTTAAGCTGTTATGCAAAATTGTGCGCTTTTTATTTTCTTAAAGGCGCAGTACCTTTTTTTCAAAAAATTGTGTTATCTCACTAAATAGAGTGTTTAACGACTTTGTGGTGTTTACATAGCCTGTTCAACACTGACACTGAGGAAGTTCAATGTTTTATGTGTTTAGAAGCCATTGTGGAACCCCCTCTTACATTGTGCCCTTCTTATACTGAAAGGGCCTTACACTGTAAAGAACATATTTTATGTAATGAAAGTGTGTCTAAGGAGGATTCTCAGTCTGAAGAGAATCTGGATACGCCATCTAATTCTCCCCAAGTGTCTCAACCTTTAACGCCCACTCAAGCGACGTCAAGTACTTCTAGTGCATCTACTTTTTTTACTTTGCAAGATATGGCTGCAGTGATGTCTACTACCCTTACAGAGGTATTATCTAAACTGCCAGGTTTGCAGGGTAACCGCAGTAGGTCAGGTATTAATGTAAATACTGAACCCTCTGATGCCTTAGTGGCTATTTCCAATGCACCCTCACAATGCTCTGATTTGGGGGTTAGGTATTTTATGTCTGAGGGAGAACTTTCAGAGTCAGGAAATGTATTACCTCAGACAGATTTGGACGTCACGTCCTTTAAATTTAAACTGGAACACCTCCGCCTGTTGCTCAGGGAGGTTTGCGCGACTCTGGCTGATTGTGACCCTATCACAATTCCTCCAGAAAAATTGTGTAAAATGGACAAATATTTAGAAGTACCTACTTACACGGATGTTTTTCTGGTTCCTAAGAGAATTTCGGAAATTGTTAAGAGGGCATGGGATAGACCAGGTATACCGTTTTCTCCCCCTCCTAACTTTAAGAAAATGTTTCCTATATCTGACACCATACGGGACTCCTGGTAATTGGTCCCTAAGGTGGAGGGAGCTATATCTACTCTAGCTAAGCGAGCAACTATACCCATTGAAGACAGTTGTGCTTTCACAGACCCTATGGATAAAAAATTAGAGGGTCTTCTAAAGAAACTATTTGTTCACCAGGGTTTTCTCTTACAGCCTACAGCCTGCATTGTTCCAGTAACTACTGCAGCTGCCTTTTGGTTTGACGCCCTGGAAGAGTCTCTGAGGTAGAGACACTTTTAGAGGACATTTTAGACAGAATATAGGCTCTTAAATTAGCCAATTCATTTATTACTGATGCTGCTTTTCAAATTGCAAAATTAGCAGCGAAAAACGCATGCCATTCTGGCGCGCAGAGCGTTATGGCTAAAGTCATGGTCTGCTGACGTATCGCCGAAATCTAAGTTTTTAACTATTCCCTTAAAAGGTAAGACCCTATTTGGGCCTGAGCTGAAGGAATTAATCTCTGACATTACTGGAGGTAAGGGGCGCGCCCTACCTCAGGACAAGTCCCTCAAGATGAGGGGTAAACAAAATGATTTTCGTTCCTTTCAAAATTTTAAAGGAGTATCCTCTGCATTTTAAAGGAGTATCCTCTACTTCCTCTTCCTCCACTAAGCAGGAAGGGAACTTTTCTCAATCCAAGTCGGTCTGGAGACCTAACCAGGCCTGGAATAAAGGTAAACAAGCCAAGAAGCCCGCTGCTGCTACCAAGACAGCATGAAGGGGCAGCCCCCGATCCGGGACCGGATCTAGTAGGGGCAGACTCTCGTTCTTTGCTTGGGCAAGGGATGTACAGGATCCCTGGGCATTGGAAATTGTGACCCAGGGGTACCAGCTGGAATTCAATGATTTCTTCCCAAGGGGGAGATTTCATCTTTCACGTCTGTCTGTAGACCAGACAAAAAGAGAGGCGTTTCTTACGCTGTGCAAAAGACCTTTACACAATGGGTGTAATTTGCCCAGTTCCAGAACAGGGGCAGGGGTTCTACTCAAATCTATTTGTGGTTCCCAAAAAAGAGTGAACCTTCAGACCAATTTTAGATCTCAAATGTCTAAACAAATTTCTCAGAGTCCCATCGTTCAAGATGGAGACCATTTGTACAATTTTTGCCAATGATCCAGGAGGGTCAATATATGACCACTGTGGACCTGAATGATGCGTACCTTCACATTCCTATCCACAAAGATCATCATCAATTCCTAAGATTTGCCTTCAAGGACAAACATTATCAGTTTGTGGCCCTTCCCTTCGGGTTGGCCACAGCTCCCAGGATCTTCACAAAGGTTCTCGGGTGCCTTCTAGCGGTTCTCAGGCTTCGAGGCATAGCGGTGGTGCCCTATCTGGACGATATCTTGATCCAGGCGTCAACCTATCATCTGTCCAAATCTCACACGGACATCGTGTTGTCATTTCTAAGAACTCACGGTTGGAAAAAAGTTCACTAGTTCCACAGACAAGAGTTCCATTCCTGGGAACTCTGATAGACTCGGTAAACATGAAAATATTTCTGACAGAAGTCAGAAAATCAAAGATTCTAATTACTTGCCATGCTGTGCATGCTCAGTCAGTGGAATGGGGATTATGCGAATTTATCTCCTCAGATAAATCTGAACCAAGAGACCAGAGACTCTCTTCGGTGGTGGTTGTCACAGGACAATCTGTCCCAAGGGATGTGCTTCCGCAAGCCATCTTGGGTAATAGTAACGACGGACGCCAGTCTCCTGGGCTGGGGTGCAGTCTGGAATTCCCTGAAGGCTCAGGGTGTGTGGACTCAGGTGGAGTCTCAATTGCCAATCACTATTCTGGAACTGAGAGCGATATTCAACGCGCTGCTGGCGTGGCCTCAGTTGGCTTCGGCCAAATTCATAAGATTCCAGTCGAACAATATCATGACTGTGGCATATATCAATCATCAGGGGGGAACAAGGAGTTCTCTAGCGATGATAGAAGTATCAAAGATAATTTCTCCAACATAGGTGTGTCCGGTCCACGGCGTCATCCTTACTTGTGGGATATTCTCTTCCCCAACAGGAAATGGCAAAGAGCCCAGCAAAGCTGGTCACATGATCCCTCCTAGGCTCCGCCTACCCCAGTCATTCTCTTTGCCGTTGTACAGGCAACATCTCCACGGAGATGGCTTAGAGTTTTTTAGTGTTTAACTGTAGTTTTTATTATTCAATCAAGAGTTTGTTATTTTAAAATAGTGCTGGTATGTACTATTTACTCAGAAACAGAAAAGAGATGAAGATTTCTGTTTGTATGAGGAAAATGATTTTAGCAACCGTTACTAAAATCCATGGCTGTTCCACACAGGACTGTTGAGAGCAATTAACTTCAGTTGGGGGAACAGTGAGCAGTCTCTTGCTGCTTGAGGTATGACACATTCTAACAAGACGATGTAATGCTGGAAGCTGTCATTTTCCCTATGGGATCCGGTAAGCCATGTTTATTAAGATAGTAAATAAGGGCTTCACAAGGGCTTATTTAGACTGTAGACTTTTTCTGGGCTAAATCGATTCATTATTAACACATATTTAGCCTTGAGGAATCATTTAATCTGGGTATTTTGATAAGATTATATCGGCAGGCACTGTTTTAGACACCTTATTCTTTAGGGGCTTTCCCAAATCATAGGCAGAGCCTCATTTTCGCGCCGGTGTTGCGCACTTGTTTTTGAGAGGCATGACATGCAGTCGCATGTGTGAGGAGCTCTGATACTTAGAAAAGACTTTCTGAAGGCGTCATTTGGTATCGTATTCCCCTTTGGGCTTGGTTGGGTCTCAGCAAAGCAGATACCAGGGACTGTAAAGGGGTTAAAGTTAAAAACGGCTCCGGTTCCGTTATTTTAAGGGTTAAAGCTTCCAAATTTGGTGTGCAATACTTTTAAGGCTTTAAGACACTGTGGTGAAATTTTGGTGAATTTTGAACAATTCCTTCATATTTTTTCGCAATTGCAGTAATAAAGTGTGTTCAGTTTAAAATTTAAAGTGACAGTAACGGTTTTATTTTAAAACGTTTTTTGTACTTTGTTTCAAGTTTATGCCTGTTTAACATGTCTGAACTACCAGATAGACTGTGTTCTGAATGTGGGGAAGCCAGAATTCCTTCTCATTTAAATAAATGTGATTTATGTGACAATGACAATGATGCCCAAGATGATTCCTCAAGTGAGGGGAGTAAGCATGGTACTGCATCATTCCCTCCTTCATCTACACGAGTCTTGCCCACTCAGGAGGCCCCTAGTACATCTAGCACATCTAGCGCGCCAATACTCCTTACTATGCAACAATTAACGGCTGTAATGGATAATTCTGTCAAAAACATTTTAGCCAAAATGAACACTTATCAGCGTAAGCGCGACTGCTCTGTTTTAGATACTGAAGAGCATGACGACGCTGATAATAATGGTTCTGAAGGGCCCCTAAACCAGTCTGATGGGGCCAGGGAGGTTTTGTCTGTGGGAGAAATTACTGATTCAGGGAACATTTCTCAACAAGCTGAACCTGATGTGATTACGTTTAAATTTAAGTTGGAACATCTCCGCATTCTGCTTAAGGAGGTATTATCCACTCTGGATGATTGTGACAAGTTGGTCATCCCAGAGAAACTATGTAAAATGGACAAGTTCCTAGAGGTCCCGGGGCTCCCAGAAGCTTTTCCTATACCCAAGCGGGTGGCGGACATTGTAAATAAAGAATGGGAAAGGCCCGGTATTCCTTTCGTCCCTCCCCCCATATTTAAAAAATTGTTTCCTATGGTCGAACCCAGAAAGGACTTATGGCAGACAGTCCCCAAGGTCGAGGGAGCGGTTTCCACCTTAAACAAACGCACCACTATACCCATAGAAGATAGTTGTGCTTTCAAAGATCCTATGGATAAAAAATTAGAAGGTTTACTTAAAAAGATGTTTGTTCAGCAGGGTTACCTTCTACAACCAATTTCATGCATTGTCCCTGTCGCTACAGCCGCGTGTTTCTGGTTCGATGAGCTGGTAAAGGCGGTCGATAGTGATTCTCCTCCTTATGAGGAGATTATGGACAGAATCAATGCTCTCAAATTGGCTAATTCTTTCACCTTAGACGCCACTTTGCAATTGGCTAGGTTAGCGGCTAAGAACTCTGGGTTTGCTATTGTGGCGCGCAGAGCGCTTTGGTTGAAATCTTGGTCAGCTGATGCGTCTTCCAAGAACAAGCTACTTAACATTCCTTTCAAGGGGAAAACGCTGTTTGGCCCTGACTTGAAAGATATTATCTCTGATATCACTGGGGGTAAGGGCCACGCCCTTCCTCAGGATCGGCCTTTCAAGGCAAAAAATAAACCTAATTTTCGTCCCTTTCGTAGAAACGGACCAGCCCAAAGTGCTACGTCCTCTAAGCAAGAGGGTAATTCTTCTCAAGCCAAGCCAGCTTGGAGACCAATGCAAGGCTGGAACAAGGGAAAGCAGGCCAAGAAACCTGCCACTGCTACCAAGACAGCATGAAATGTTGGCCCCCGATCCGGGACCGGATCTGGTGGGGGGCAGACTCTCTCTCTTCGCTCAGGCTTGGGCAAGAGATGTTCTGGATCCTTGGGCGCTAGAAATAGTCTCCCAAGGTTATTTTCTGGAGTTCAAGGGGCTTCCCCCAAGGGGGAGGTTCCACAGGTCTCAGTTGTCTTCAGACCACATAAAAAGACAGGCATTCTTACATTGTGTAGAAGACCTGTTAAAAATGGGAGTGATTCATCCTGTTCCATTAGGAGAACAAGGGATGGGGTTCTACTCCAATCTGTTCATAGTTCCCAAAAAAGAGGGAACGTTCAGACCAATCTTAGATCTCAAGATCTTAAACAAGTTTCTCAAGGTTCCATCGTTCAAGATGGAAACCATTCGAACAATTCTTCCTTCCATCCAGGAAGGTCAATTCATGACCACGGTGGATTTAAAGGATGCGTATCTACATATTCCTATCCACAAGGAACATCATCGGTTCCTAAGGTTCGCATTCCTGGACAAGCATTACCAGTTCGTGGCGCTTCCTTTCGGATTAGCCACTGCTCCAAGGATTTTCACAAAGGTACTAGGGTCCCTTCTAGCTGTGCTAAGACCAAGGGGCATTGCCGTAGTACCTTACTTGGACGACATTCTGATTCAAGCGTCGTCCCTTCCTCAAGCAAAGGCTCACACGGACATTGTCCTGGCCTTTCTCAGATCTCACGGATGGAAAGTGAACGTGGAAAAGAGTTCTCTATCTCCGTCAACAAGGGTTCCCTTCTTGGGTACAATAATAGACTCCTTAGAAATGAGGATTTTTCTGACAGAAGCCAGAAAAACAAAGCTTCTAGACTCTTGTCGGATACTTCATTCCGTTTCTCTTCCTTCCATAGCGCAGTGCATGGAAGTGATAGGTTTGATGGTAGCGGCAATGGACATAGTTCCTTTTGCGCGCATTCATCTAAGACCATTACAACTGTGCATGCTCAGTCAGTGGAATGGGGACTATACAGACTTGTCTCCGAAGATACAAGTAAATCAGAGGACCAGAGACTCACTCCGTTGGTGGCTGTCCCTGGACAACCTGTCACAAGGGATGACCTTCCGCAGACCAGAGTGGGTCATTGTCACGACCGACGCCAGTCTGATGGGCTGGGGCGCGGTCTGGGGATCCCTGAAAGCTCAGGGTCTTTGGTCTCGGGAAGAATCTCTTCTACCGATAAATATTCTGGAACTGAGAGCGATATTCAATGCTCTCAAAGCTTGGCCTCAGCTAGCGAGGGCCAAGTTCATACGGTTTCAATCAGACAACATGACAACTGTTGCGTACATCAACCATCAGGGGGGAACAAGGAGTTCCCTAGCGATGGAAGAAGTGACCAAAATCATTCTATGGGCGGAGTCTCACTCCTGCCACCTGTCTGCTATCCACATCCCAGGAGTGGAAAATTGGGAAGCGGATTTTCTGAGTCGTCAGACATTGCATCCGGGGGAGTGGGAACTCCATCCGGAAATCTTTGCCCAAGTCACTCAACTGTGGGGCATTCCAGACATGGATCTGATGGCCTCTCGTCAGAACTTCAAAGTTCCTTGCTACGGGTCCAGATCCAGGGATCCCAAGGCGGCTCTAGTGGATGCACTAGTAGCACCTTGGACCTTCAAACTAGCTTATGTATTCCCGCCGTTTCCTCTCATCCCCAGGCTGGTAGCCAGGATCAATCAGGAGAGGGCATCGGTGATCTTGATAGCTCCTGCGTGGCCACACAGGACTTGGTATGCAGACCTGGTGAATATGTCATCGGCTCCACCATGGAAGCTACCTTTGAGACGGGACCTTCTTGTTCAAGGTCCGTTCGAACATCCGAATCTGGTCTCACTCCAACTGACTGCCTGGAGATTGAACGCTTGATCTTATCAAAGCGAGGGTTCTCAGATTCTGTCATTGATACTCTTGTTCAGGCCAGAAAGCCTGTAACTAGAAAGATTTACCACAAAATTTGGAAAAAATATATCTGTTGGTGTGAATCTAAAGGATTCCCTTGGGACAAGGTTAAAATTCCTAAGATTCTATCCTTCCTTCAAGAAGTATTGGATAAAGGATTATCTGCAAGTTCCCTGAAGGGACAGATTTCTGCCTTGTCTGTGTTACTTCACAAAAAGCTGGCAGCTGTGCCAGATGTTCAAGCCTTTGTTCAGGCTCTGGTCAGAATCAAGCCTGTTTACAAACCTTTGACTCCTCCTTGGAGTCTCAACTTAGTTCTTTCAGTTCTTCAGGGGGTTCCGTTTGAACCCTTACATTCCGTTGATATTAAGTTATTATCTTGGAAAGTTTTGTTTTTGGTTGCAATTTCTTCTGCTCGAAGAGTTTCAGAATTATCTGCTCTGCAGTGTTCTCCTCCTTATCTGGTGTTCCATGCAGATAAGGTGGTTTTACGTACTAAACCTGGTTTTCTTCCAAAGGTTGTTTCTAACAAAAACATTAACCAGGAGATTATCGTACCTTCTCTGTGTCCGAAACCAGTTTCGAAGAAGGAACGTTTGTTGCACAATTTGGATGTTGTTCGCGCTCTAAAATTCTATTTAGATGCTACAAAGGATTTTAGACAAACATCTTCCTTGTTTGTTGTTTATTCCGGTAAAAGGAGAGGTCAAAAAGCAACTTCTACCTCTCTCTCTTTTTGGATTAAAAGCATCATCAGATTGGCTTACGAGACTGCCGGACGGCAGCCTCCCGAAAGAATCACAGCTCATTCCACTAGGGCTGTGGCTTCCACATGGGCCTTCAAGAACGAGGCTTCTGTTGATCAGATATGTAGGGCAGCGACTTGGTCTTCACTGCACACTTTTACCAAATTTTACAAGTTTGATACTTTTGCTTCTTCTGAGGCTATTTTTGGGAGAAAGGTTTTGCAAGCCGTGGTGCCTTCCATTTAGGTGACCTGATTTGCTCCCTCCCTTCATCCGTGTCCTAAAGCTTTGGTATTGGTTCCCACAAGTAAGGATGACGCCGTGGACCGGACACACCTATGTTGGAGAAAACAGAATTTATGTTTACCTGATAAATTACTTTCTCCAACGGTGTGTCCGGTCCACGGCCCGCCCTGGTTTTTTAATCAGGTCTGATATTTTATTTTCTTTAACTACAGTCACCACGGTATCATATGGTTTCTCCTATGCAAATATTCCTCCTTAACGTCGGTCGAATGACTGGGGTAGGCGGAGCCTAGGAGGGATCATGTGACCAGCTTTGCTGGGCTCTTTGCCATTTCCTGTTGGGGAAGAGAATATCCCACAAGTAAGGATGACGCCGTGGACCGGACACACCGTTGGAGAAAGTAATTTATCAGGTAAACATAAATTCTGTTTTGATGGGCGGAGGTTCACTCTTGCCATCTGTCTGCGATCTCTATCCCAGGAGTAGAAAACTGTGAAGCGGATTTTCTAAGTCGTCAGACTTTTCATCCGGGGGAGTGGGAACTCCATCCGGAGGTGTTTGCAACCTTGATTCATCAATGGGGCACACTGGAATTGGATCTGATGGCATCTCGACAGAATGCCAAACCTCCACGATACGGGTCCAGGTCAAGGGATCCCCAGGCTGTACTGATAGATGCTTTAGCAGTACCTTGGTCGTTCAACCTGGCTTATGTGTTTCCACCTTTTCCTCTCCTTCCTCGTGTGATTGCCAGAATCAAACAGGAGAGGACTTCAGTAATTTTAATAGCGCCTGCGTGGCCATGCAGGACCTGGTATGCAGATCTAGTGGACATGTCGTCTCTGCCACCGTGGATACTGCCATTGAGAAAGGACCTTCTCATTCAAGGTCCTTTCTAACATCCAAATCTAACTTCTCTGCAGCTGACTGCTTGGAGATTGAAAGCTTGATTTTATCTAAGTGGGGTTTCTCTGAGCCGTTCATTGATACTCTGATTCAGGCTCGCAAGCCGCTTACTAGAAAATCTTACCATAAGATATGGCGTAAATATCTTTAGTGGTGTGAATCCAAGGGTTACTCATGGAGTAAGATTAGGATTCCTAGGATTTTGTCTTTTCTCCAAGAAGGATTGGAAAAGGGATTATCAGCTAGTTCCTTGAAGGGACAAATTTCTGCTTTGTCAATTTTGCTTCACAAGCGTCTGGCAGATGTCCCAGATGTTCAGGCATTTTGTCAGGCTTTAATCAGAATCAAGCCTGTGTTTAAAATAATTGCTCCGCCATGGAGCTTGAATTTAGTTCTTATGGTTCTTCAAGGGGTTCCGTTTGAACCCATACATTCCATAGATATTAAACTGTTATCTTGGAAAGTTTTGTTTTTAGTAGCTATTTCTTCGGCTCGAAGAGTTTCTGAGCTTTCTGCATTGCAATGTGATTCCCCTTATCTTATATTCCATTCTGATAAGGTGTTTTTGTGTACTAAACCTGGATTCTTTCCTAAGGTTGTTTCAAATAAGAATATTGATCAGGAAATTGTGGTTCCTTCCTTGTGTCCTAATCCTTCCTCTAAGAAGGAACATTTGTTACATAATTTTGGATGTGGTTCGCTCTTTAAAATTTTATTTACAAGCGACCAAGGATTTCCGTCAAACATCTTCCCTGTTTGTTGTTTATTCTGGGAAGCGTAGTGGTCAAAAAGCTACTGCTACCTCTCTCTCTTTTTGGCTGAGAAGCATCATTCGCCTGGCATATGAGACTGCTGGACAGCAGCCCCTGAAAAGCTTACGGCTCATTCCACTAGAGCTGTGGCTTCCACTTGGGCTTTTAAAAACAATGCTTCTGTTGAACAGATTTGTGAGGCTGCGACTTGGTCCTCCCTTCATACTTTTTTACAAATTTTACAAATTTGATACTTTTGCTTCTTCTGATCCTATTTTTGGGAGAAAGGTGCTTCAAGCAGTGGTGCCTTCCGTTTAGGTTCCTGTCTTGTCACTCCCTTTCATCCGTGTCCTAAAGCTTTGGTATTGGTATCCCACAAGTAAAGGATGAAACCCGTGGACTCTGTATATCTTGTAAAAGAAAAGGAAATTTATGCTTACCTGATAAATTTAATTTCTTTTATGATATACCAAGTCCACGGCCCACCCTGTCATTTTGAGACAGGATTTATTTTTTATAGACTTTAGTCGCCTCTGCACCTTGTTAGTTCTTTCCCTTTCTCTTCCTATACCTTCGGTCGAATGACTGGGGGGAGGAGTTAAGGGGGGAGCTATATAGCAGCTCTGCTGTGGTGCTCTTTGCCACTTCCTGTTAGCAGGAGGATTATTTCCCACAAGTAAAGGACTCGATATATCGTAAAAGAAATGAATTTATCAGGTAAGCATAAATTTCCTTTTTTATTTATTTTTTCCATCTTACATTTGTAAATAAGTTGTTTTTTTTTTATATTTTTTTTATTTTTTTACTACCAGTCAGTAAAAAATTGTTACTAATTTGGAGAACAAAGGCACTAAATGTAAAACCTCAGATTGCTGCTATGACTTTTTTTTTTTTTTTACCAAAAGCTTGTTTTGGCATCAACCTCAAAAATTCAAAAATAATATGGTAACGTAATGAAAGCTGCTAACAGGTTGTATACTGGGTGTTCATATTGTATTTAACAGATTTTCTTTTTTTTTAGTCCAAACAAACTTTTTATTAAGAGCATTAATCCTTTCAGTGCTAACGACAGCTCTGAGCCGTCACAGAGTTTCCCACTCAGGTGCTAACGACGGCTCAGAGCCGTCGCTAGCACTCTCCCACCTTGAGGGAGATCTGGGGGCTCCTACCCCGGCTATCGGGGCTGTATAGTGAAAGGCATTGCCGGGCTTAGCGTTTTGCGCGGTGACGTCACGCGCAACTTTATTTAAAAATGACAAGTATAGGGAAAGGGGGCATGCATCTTCGAAGCCTGTTTCTTAGGCATCTAAGCAGCTACAGACCCCCAAGACCCACTGTTGGAAAGGTAAACTTTTCAACAGGATCTGAAAAGAAAAGGAAAAAAGTTAAATAAAATATATTATAAAAAAATTAAAGAAAAAACTTAAATCAGCTTAGCACCCAGGTGGGAAAGTGCTTAGCGCTCAAAGGGTTAAAATCAAAACAGACACACATGGTTAAATGAAACAAACATTTCCATTGGGTCTTGATTTGGTTTTGCTAAGCTAACCAAAAGTATAGAATCTGGAAAAAATGTGTAAAAATAGTATACTGGTATAAGATTAAGATAGATATCTAGAGTTGAAGGGGTTAATTCAGTTGCTGTGTGCCAGCAGTATCACATGATCACCTGGGTTGGCGCTAACATGCAGTTTGTGTAGAGTCTGGCTGACTGGCTGACTGATCATCTGCTTGTGAGCATAAGTGGGTCAGGCCATTTAATATTAATGTCATTAGTTTGTTGCTTTTAGCTATAATGCCAAGATCAGCACAGACTATCCTCCGTTTTCAATTCTTTAATGAATACAATAGATTTATAAGCCTTTTGTGTTTTCCTTAAAGGGATATTAAACAATGCTCCTTCGGGGAAAACAAATATGTTAAATCAAAGTAAACCTAAAAAGAAACAAATTGTGTAAAAAATAAAAAACAGCAAACAACGTGTTTTCTTGCACAATGAGCACTTAGACATTCTCAGTGTAGACCCCAGTGTGATATGGAAGCTGACATCTTTGAAACTAAGGTTACATTCTGACTGATCTAGGCCTGAGACAGTCTGACTCCCTGTTATCTAGTCTATTTACTTAATAGTAACCAGCCTAGAAGCTTTATGGCATCAGGCTAAGATAAACCTTCCTGCAGAGGCCCCTCCTCTTTGTAAGGCTGTGACATGAAGTAAAGGACACTGCACAAAGGCAGTGTAAAAAAAAGAAATTAAAGATAAAAAAATTCAGTATTGTATAAGACACAGTTTAGTGCTTTTTTATTACGGCAATGAAACAGACTGTTTAACATCTCTTTTACATTATCTTGACTTGTATATAATACCAAATTGATATGTTTCTGAAGTACAAATCCAAAATAGCCAGATGGCCAGTGCCATAATGGGTTGTTATCTGAGAGCACTAGATATGTGCTTGCAACACAAGTGCAAAAGCCAGGCTCAGATAAGTGAGCCAGTCACATGACAGCAAGTTATATCTATGGAATATTGCATAGAGCCCAAATAGTACAGTGAGATAAAAAGGATTAGGGGAATCCCTGTAGCAACCAGATTCAATGCAATCCGATTTTAGATTTGGTTAAAGGGTCATTGGAAGCTATTTTAGATACGTTTCTGATAGATTAGTCATTTAAAATTGTCTGTTTATAAAGCATTTAAGATGATGGGAAAGTCAAAATTAAACTTGTATGCAAATTTATGACGCTTTAAAATTAACTTCTATTTTCAAATGTGCTTAGTTCCTTTGGTGTCCTTTGTTGAAAAAGAGAATATGTACATAACCTACACTACTGGGAGCTAGCTGATGATTTGTGGCTACACACATTTCTCTTATAAGGTGTATCCAGTCCACGGATTCATCCATTACTTGTGGGATATTCTCCTTCCCAACATGAAGCTGCAAGAGGATCACCCACAGCAGAGCTGTCTATATAGCTCCTCCCCTAACTGCCACTACCAGTCATTCTCTTGCAGCTCTCGACAAGAAAGGAAGTATCAAGAGAGATGTGGTGAATTAGTGTAGTTTATCTTCAATCAAAAGTTTGTTATTTTTAAACGGTACCGGCGTTGTACTGTTTTTACCTCAGGCAGAAATTAGAAGAAGAGTTTTGCCTGAGGTTTTTGATGATCTTAGCAGGTTGTAACTAAGGTCCACTGCTGTTCTCACACATAACTGAAGAGTATGGGAAAACTTCAGCTGGGGGAACGGCCTGCAGAATCTAACTGCTCTGAGGTATGTTCAGTATATTTTTTTATAGAGAGATG
The DNA here is from genome assembly GCF_027579735.1 of Bombina bombina. Classification (NCBI taxonomy): domain Eukaryota; kingdom Metazoa; phylum Chordata; class Amphibia; order Anura; family Bombinatoridae; genus Bombina; species Bombina bombina. The sequence continues at coordinate 1,122,956,377 of NC_069500.1, forward strand.
ATAAGGTCTAGAAAATGCTGACAGTGCCTGATATATTTAAGGTAAGCCTGATTACAGTGAGTTAACAAACGACTGGCATCATGCTTGCAGTAAAGGGTAATATTCATGTTACTTGCTCTTATTACTTAGTATGTAAAACGTTTGCATGATATATAAAAAACGTTTTTTACTGAGGGTGATAAATCTTTATTTGGGGCCTAGTTTTCCACATGGCTGACTAGATTTCTCTTAGGAGTAGTTATTTATGGCCCTTTCACTGAGTGCATGGTGGGAGGGGCCTATTTCTCTTGTAAGGTGTATCCAGTCCACGGATCATCCATTACTTGTGGGATATTCTCATTCCCAACAGGAAGTTGCAAGAGGACACCCACAGCAGAGCTGTAATATAGCTCCTCCCCTAACTGTCATAGCCAGTCATTCTCTTGCAACTCTCAACAAGCAAGGACGTTGTAGGAGAGAGTGGTTAAATATAGCTAGTTTATTTTCTTCAATCAAAAGTTTGTTATTTTTAAATAGTCCCGGAGTTGTGCTATTTTATCTCAAGCAGTAAATAGAAGAAGAATCTGCCTGAGGTTTCTATGATCTTAGCAGGTTGTAACTAAGATCCATTGCTATTCTCACATATGTCTGAGGGGATTACACAGATGAGGTAACTTCAGCGAGAGAATGGCGTGCAGTTTATTCTGCTATCAGGTATGTGCAGTTATAATTTTTTCTAGAGATGGAAAACACTAGAAAATGCTGCTGATACCGGATTAATGTAAGTTAAGCCTGAATACAGTGATTTAATAACGACTGGTATCATGCTTACTCCCAGGGGTAATACCCTTATGATTTTTACAATATAAAACGTTTGCTGGCATGTTTAATCGTTTTTATATATGCTTTGGTGATAAAACTTTATTGGGGCCTAGTTTTTTCCACATGGCTGGCTTAAATTTTGACTAGAAACAATTTCCACTGTTGTAGTATAAAAGTTACAGTTGGTGCAGTTAAAATTACAAACTGTGACATCCAGCTTCCCTCAAAGGCCCTCTGAATGCTATAGGACATCTCTAAAGGGCCCAAAGGCTTTCCAAAGTCGTTTATTGGGGAAGGTAGGGCCACAGCTTGCTGTGGCAGTTGGTTGTGACTGTTAAAAAACGTCTATTTCGTTTTTTTGATCCGTTTTTTGAACTAAGGGGTTAATCATCTATTTGCAAGTGGGTGCAATGCTCTGTTAGCCTATTATACACACTGTAAAAATTTCGTTTGATTTACTGCATTTTTTCACTGTTTTTCAAATTCTGACAAAATTTGTTTCTCTTAAAGGCACAGTACCGTTTTTTATATTTGCTTGTTAACTTGATTTAAAGTGTTTTCCAAGCTTGCTAGTCTCATTGCTATTCTGTATAAACATGTCTGACATAGAAGAAACTCCTTGTTTATTATGTTTAAAAGCCATAGTGGAACCCCCTCTTAGAATGTGTACCAAATGTACTGATTTCATTTTATGCAATAAAGATCATTTTCTGTCTTTAAAAAATGTATCACCAGAGGAATCTGACGAGGGGGAAGTTATGCCGACTAACTTTCCCCACGTGTCAGACCCTTTGACTCCCGCTTAAGGGACTCACGCTCAAATGGCGCCAAGTACATCTAGGGTGCCCATAGCGTTTACTTTACAAGACATGGCGGCAGTCATGGATAATACACTGTCAGTGGTATTAGCCAGACTACCTGAACTTAGAGGTAAGCGAGATAGCTCTGGGGTGAGACAAAATGCAGAGCATACTGACGCTTTAAGAACCATGTCTGATACTGCCTCACAATATGCAGAAGCTGAGTAAAGAGAGCTTCAGTCAGTGGGTGATGTTAATGACTCAGGAAAGATACCTGATTCTAATATTTCTACATTTAAATTTAAGCTTGAACACCTCCGCGTGTTGCTTAGGGAGGTTTTAGCTGCTCTGAATGACTGTGATACCATTGCAGTGCCAGAGAAATTGTGTAGACTGGATAAATACTTTGCAGTGCCGGTGTGTACTGATGTTTTTCCAAATACCTAAAAGGTTTACAGAAATTATTAATAAGGAATGGGATAGACCAGGTGTGCCATTCTCTTCCCCTCCTATTTTTAGAAAAATGTTTCCAATAGACGCCACCACATGGGACTTATGGCAGACAGTCCCTAAGGTGGAGGGAGCAGTTTCTACTCTAGTAAAGCGTACTACTATCCCTGTCGAGGACAGTTGTGTTTTTTTTTTGTTTTTTTTAGATCCAATGGATAAAAAATTAGGTTACCTTAAGAAAATATTTATTCAACAAGGTTTTATCCTACAGCCCCTTGCATGCATTGCCCCTGTCACTGCTGCTGCGGCGTACTGGTTTGAATCTCTGGAAGAGGCTTTACAGGTAGCGACTCCATTGGATGACATACTTGGCAAACTTAGAGCACTTAAGCTAGCCAATTCTTTTATTCTGATGCCATTGTTCATTTGACTAAACTAACGGTTAAGAATTCTGGTTTTGCTATACAGGCGCGCAGAGCGCTATGGCTTAGATCATGGTCAGCTGACGTGACTTCAAAATCTAAGCTACTTAACATTCCCTTCAAGGGGCAGACCCTATTCGGGCCTGGTTGAAGGAGATTATTGCTGATATCACTGGAGCAATAATCTCCTTCAACCAGGCCCGAATAGGGTCTGCCCCTTGAAGGGATTCCTTCCTCAGGACAGGTCCAAATCTAGGGCCAAACAGTCTAATTTTCGTGCCTTTCGAAACTTCAAGGCAGGTGCGGCATCAACTTCCTCTAATAATAAACAAGAGGGAACTTTTGCTCAATCCAAGACGGTTTGGAGACCAAACCAGACATGGAAAAAAGGTAAGCAGGTAAAAAAGCCTGCTGCTGCCTCTAAGACAGCATGAAGGAACGGCCCCCTATCCGGGAACGGATCTAGTAGGGGGCAGACTTTCACTCTTTGCCCAGGCGTGGGCAAGAGATGTTCAGGATCCCTGGGCGTTGGAAATTATATCCCAGGGATATCTTCTGGACTTCAAAGCTTCCCCCCCAAAAGGGAGATTTCACCTTTCACAATTATCTGCACACCAGATAAAGAGAGAGGCATTCTTACACTGTGTACGAGTCCTCCTAGTTATGGGAGTGATCCATCCAGTTCCAAAACAGGGACAGGGTTTTTACTCAAATCTGTTTGTGGTTCCCAAAAAAGAGGGAAACTTCAGACTAATTTTGGATCTAAAGATCTTAAACAAATTCCTCAAAGTTCCGTCGTTAAAGATGGAAACTATTCATACCATCCTACCACTGATCCAGGAGGGTCAATATATGACTACAGTGGATCTAAAGGATGCTTATCTTCACATTCCGATACACAAAGATCATCATCGGTTTCTCAGGTTTGCTTTTTAAGACAGGCATTACCAGTTGTAGCTCTTCCCTTGGGATTAGCTACAGCCCCAAGAATCTTTACAAATGTTCTAGGGTCACTTATGGCGGTCCTAAGGCCGCGGGGCATAGCAGTAGCCTCTTATTTAGACGACATCCTGATACAGGCGTCAAACTTCCAAATTGCCAAGTCTCATACGGACGTAGTACTGGCATTTCTGTGGTCGCATGGGTGGAAAGTGAACGAGGAAAAGAGTTCTCTATCCCCACTCACAAGAGTTTCCTTTCTAGGGACTCTGATAGATTCTGTAGAAATGAAAATTCACCTGACGGAGTCCAGGTTATCAAAGCTTCTAAATTCCTGCCGGGTTCTTCATTCCATTCCGCGCCCTTCGGTGGTTCAGTGTATGGAAGTAATCGGCTTAATGGTAGCGGCAATGGACATAGTGCCGTTTGCACGCTTACATCTCAGACCGCTGCAACTATGCATGCTCAGTGAGTGGAGCGGGGATTACACAGATTTGTCCCCTCAACTGAATCTGGACCAAGAGACCAGGGATTCTCTTCTCTGGTGGCTATCTCGGGTCCATCTGTCCAAAGGTATGACCTTTCGCAGGCCAGATTGGACAATTGTTACGACAGATGCCAGCCTTCTAGGTTGGGGTGCAGTCTGGAACTCCCTGAAGGCTCAGGGATCGTGGACTCAGGAGTCGTCTCTCCTTCCATTAAATATTCTGGAACTAAGAGCGATATTCAAGGCTCTTCAGGCTTGGCCTCAGTTAGCAACTCTGAGGTACATCAGATTTCAGTTGGACAACATCACGACTGTAGCTTACATCAACCATCAAGGGGGAACGAGAAGTCCCCTAGAGATGTTAGAAGTTTAAAAAATAATTCGCTGGGCAGAGATTCACTCTTGTCACCTATCAGCTATCCATATCCCAGGTGTAGAGCACTGGGAGGCGGATTTTCTAAGTCGTCAGACTTTTCATCCGGGAGAGTGGGAACTCCATCCGGAGGCATTTGCACAACTGATTCATCGTTGGGGCAAACCAGAACTGGATCTCATGGCGTCTCGCCAGAACGCCAAGCTTCCGTGTTACGGATCCAGGTCCAGGGATCCCAAGGCGACACTGATAGATGCTCTAGCAGCGCCCTGGTCTTTCAACCTGGCTTATGTGTTTCCACCGTTTCCTCTGCTCCCTCGACTGATTGCCAAGATCAAGCAGGAGAGAGCATCGGTGATTCTGATAGCACCTGCGTGGCCACGCAGGACTTGGTTTGCAGATCTAGTGGACATGTCATCCTTTCCACCATGGTCTCTGCCTCTGAAACAGGACCTTCTACTTCAGGGTCCTTTCAACCATCCAAATCTAATTTCTCTGAGGCTGACTGCCTGGAGATTGAACGCTTGATTTTATCAAAGCGTGGCTTCTCCGAGTCAGTTATTGATACCTTAAGACAGGCACGAAAGCCTGTCACCAGGAAAATTTACCATAAGGTATGGCGTAGATATCTTTATTGGTGTGAATCCAAGGGTTACTCATGGAGTAAGGTCAGGATTGCTAGGATATTATCTTTTCTCCAAGAAGGTTTGGAAAAAGGATTGTCAGCTAGTTAAGCGTCTGGCAGATGTTCCAGACGTTCAGGCATTTTGTCAGGCTTTAGTTAGAATCAAGCCTGTGTTTAAACCTGTTGCTCCACCATGGAGCTTAAACTTGGTTCTTAAGGTTCTTCAAGGAGTTCAGTTTGAACCTCTTCATTCCATAGATATCAAGCATTTATCTTGGAAAGTTCTTTTTTTGGTAGCTATTTCCTCGTCTCGTAGAGTCTCTGAGCTATCTGCCTTACAATGTGATTCTCCTTATCTGATTTTTCATACGGATAAGGTAGTCCTGCGTACCAAACCTGGGTTCTTACCTAAGGTGGTATCTAACAAGAATATCAATCAAGAGATTGTTGTTCCATCCTTGTGTTACACAATTTGGACGTGGTCCGTGCTTTAACGTTTTACTTACAAGCTACTAAAGATTTTCGTCAAACATCTGCTTTGTTTGTTGTCTACTCTGGACAGAGGAGAGGTCAAAAGGCTTCGGCAACCTCTTTTTCTTTTTGACTAAGAAGCTTAATCCGCTTAGCCTATGAGACTGCTGGACAGCAACCTCCTGAAAGGATTACAGCTCATTCCACTAGAGCTGTGGCTTCCACTTGGGCCTTTAAAAATGAGGCTTCTTTTGATCAGATTTGCAAGGCGACGACTTGGTCTTCGCTTCATATTTTTTCAAAATTTTACAAATTTGATACTTTTGCTTCTTCGGAGGCTATATTTGGGAGAAAGGTTTTAGGGGCAGTGGTTCCTTCCATTTAAGTTCCTGCCTTGTCCCTCCCTTCATCCGTGTACTTTAGCTTTGGTATTGGTATCCCACAAGTAATGGATGATCCGTGGACTGGATACACCTTACAAGAGAAAGCACAATTTATGCTTACCTGATAAATTTATTTCTCTTGTGGTGTATCCAGTCCACGGCCCGCCCTGTCATTTTAAGGCAGGTAATTTTTAAATTGAAACTACAGTAACCACTGCACCCTATGGTTCCTCCTTTCTCGGCTTGTTTTCGTTCGAATGACTGGCTATGACAGTTAGGGGAGGAGCTATATTACAGCTCTGCTGTGGGTGTCCTCTTGCAACTTCCTGTTGGGAATGAGAATATCCCACAAGTAATGGATGATCCGTGGACTGGATACACCACAAGAGAAATACATTTATCAGGTAAGCATAAATTGTGTTTTTCGCGCACTAATTGCGCAGTAGTTTTTACATTCTGAGACATCCAGCTTCCCTGAAGGAGTCCCCTGACATATTGGACCTCTGGAAAGGGTTTTTGTGCCTACAAAAGTCGTTTTATGGGCAGGTAGGAGCCACAGCAGAGCTGTGGCAGTTTGCTTGTGACTGTTATAACGTTTTTTTACCGTTTTTCTGCTTCGTTTTTGAGCCTGAGGGGTTAATCATCCATTTGCAAGTGGGTGCAATGCTATTTTAGTCTATTATACACACTGTAAAAAATTCGTAGAGTTAACTGCTTTTTTCACTGTTTTGCAGTTTTTGTGTTTGTTTTTTTCCCTTAAAGGCACAGTACCGTTTTTTATATTCTGCTTTTCACATTAATTAAAGTGTTTTCCAAGCTTGCTGGTCTCATTTTTAGTCTGTTAAACATGTCCGACATAGAGGAAACTCCTTGTTCATTATGTTTAGAAGCCATTGTGGAACCCCCTCTTAGAATGTGTACCAAATGCACTGACCTTTCTATAAGTTATAAAGACCATATTCTGGCTTTAAAAGATTTATCACCAGAGGAAACTGACAAGGGGGAAGTTATGCTGACTAACTCTCCCCACGTGTCAGAGCCTATAACTCCCGCTCAAGGGACGCCAAGTACATCTAGCGCGCCCATTGCGTATACTTTACAAGACATGGCGGCAGTTATGAATCATACCCTTACAGAGGTATTGTCCAAACTGCCAGGGTTACAAGGAAAGCAAGACAGCTCTGGGGCTAGAACAAATACAGAGCTCGCTGACGCTTTAATAGCTATGTCTGATATACCCTCACAATGTGCAGAAGCCGAAGCAGGAGAGCTTCTATCTGTGGGTGATTTTTCGGACTCAGGGAAGACACTTCAACCTGATTCTGATATGTCTACATTTAAATTTAAGCTTGAACACCTCCGCGTGTTGCTCAGGGAGGTTTTAGCAACTCTGGATGACTGTGACGCCATTGTAGTCCCAGAGAAATTGTGTAAATTGGATAAATACTATGCAATGCCTGTTTACACTGATGTTTTCCCAATACTTAAGAGGTTTTCAGAAATTATTACTAAGGAATGGGATAGACCAGGTGTACCGTTCTCTCCCCCTCCTGTTTTTAAAAAGATGTTTCCTATAGATGCCGCTACACAGGACTTGTGGCAAACGGTCCCTAAGGTGGAGGGAGCAGTCTCTACCCTAGCGAAGCGTACAACTATCCCTGTCAAGGACAGTTGTGCTTTTCTAGATCCAATGGACAAAAAATTAGAGGATTACCTTAAGAAAATGTTTATTCAACAAGGTTTTATTCTCCAGCCCCATGCATGCATTGCCCCTATCACTGCTGCTGCGGCCTTCTGGTTTGAGTTTTTTAGAAGAGGCTCTACAGGTATAAACCCAATTGGATGATATCCTTGACAAGCTTAAAGCTCTTAAGCTAGCCAATTCATTTGTTTCTGATGCCGTTGTTCATTTAACCAAGCTAACGGCTAAAAACTCAGGTTTTGCTATTCAGGCGCGTAGGGCGCTATGGCTCAAATCCTGGTCAGCTGACGTTACTTCAAAGTCTAAGCTTCTCAACATTCCCTTCAAGGGGCAGACCCTATTCAGGCCGGGACTGAAGGAGATCATTTCTGATATTACTGGAGGAAAAGGTCACGCCCTTCCTCAGGATAGGTCCAACAAATTAAGGACCAAAAAGACAAATTTTTGTTCCTTTCGAAACTTCAAGAGTGGCGCAGCTTCAACTTCCTCTAATACAAAACAAGAGGGAAGTTTTGCCCAGTCCAAGCCAATCTGGAGACCTAACCAGGCTTGGAACAAAGGAAAGCAGGCCAAAAAACCTGCTGCTGCCTCTAAAACAGCATGAAGGGTCTGCCCCCGATCCGGAAATGGATCTAGTAGGGGGCAGACTTTCTCTCTTCGCCCAGGCTTGGGCAAGAGATGTCCAGGATCCCTGGGCGTTGGAAATTGTGTCCCAGGGATATCTTCTGGAGTTCAAAGCTTCTTCCCCAAAAGGGAGATTTCATCTCTCACAATTATCTGCAAACCAGATAAAGAGAGAGGCATTCTTACATTGTGTTCAAGACCTCCTAGTTATGGGAGTGATCCACCCAGTTCCAAAGGAGGAACAGGGGCAAGGCTTCTATTCAAATCTGTTTTGTAGTTCCCAAGAAAGAGGGAACTTTCAGACTAATCTTAGATCTCAAGATCCTAAACAAATTTCTCAGGGTCCCATTCTTCATGATGGAGACTATTCGAACCATCCTACCTATGATCGAGGAGGGTCAATATATGACTACCGTGGACTTAAAAGATGCTTATCATCACATTCCGATACACAGAGATCATCATCGGGTTCTCAGGTTCGCCTTCCTAGACAGGCATTACCAGTTTGTGGCTCTTCCCTTTGGGTTAGCTACGGCACTAAGAATCTTTACGAAGGTTCTAGGGTCACTCCTAGCAGTCCTAAGGCCGTGGGGTAGAGCAGTAGCCACTTACCTAGACGACATTCTGATACAGGCGTCGAATTTTCAAATCGCCAGGTCCCAAACGGACATTGTTCTGGCATTCCTGAGGTCTTATGGGTGGAAAGTGAACGAAGAAAAAGTTCTCTATCCCCTCTGACAAGAGTTTCCTTCCTAGGAACTCTGATAGATTCTGTAGAAATGAAGATTTACCTGACAGAGGCCAGGTTGTCAAAACTTCTAAATTCCTGCCGTGTTCTTTATTCTACTTCTCGCCCTTCAGTGGCTCAGTGTATGGAAGTAATGGTAGCGGCAATGGACATAGTGCCGTTTGCCCGCCTACATCTCAGACCGCTGCAACTCTGCATGCTCAGTCAGTGGAATGGGGATTACACAGATTTGTCCCCTCTACTAAATCTGGATCAAGAGACCAGGGATTCTCTTCTCTGGTGGCTATCTCGGGTCCATCTGTCCAAGGGTATGACCTTCCGCAGGCCAGATTGGACAATAGTAACGACAGATGCCAGCCTTCTGGGCTGGGGTGCAGTCTGGAACTCCCTGAAGGCTCAGGGCTCGTGGACTCAGGAGGAGGCATTCCTTCCGATAAACATTCTGGAACTAAGAGCGATATTCAATGCTCTTCAGCCTTGGCCTCAGCTTGCTGTGGTCAGGTTCATCAGATTTCAGTCGGACAATATCACGACTGTAGCCTACATCAACCATCAAGGGGGAACAAGGAGTTCCCTAGCAATGTTGGAGGTTTCAAAAATAATTCTATGGGCAGAGGTTCACTCTTGCCATCTATCAACTATCCATATCCCAGGAGTAGAGAACTGGGAGGCGGATTTTCTAAGTTGGCAGACTTTTCATCCGGGGGAGTGGGAACTCCATCCGGAGGTGTTTGCACAGTTGATTCAACTTTGGGGCAAACCAGAACTGGATCTCATGGCGTCTCGTCAGAACGCCAAGCTTCCTTGTTACGGATCCAGGTCCAGGGATCCCAAGGCAGCGCTGATAGATGCTCTAGCAGCGCCTTGGTCCTTCAACCTGGCTTATGTGTTTCCACCGTTTCCTCTGCTCCCTCGTCTGATTGCCAAGATCAAGCAGGAGAGAGCTTCGGTGATTTTGATAGCACCTGCGTGGCCACGCAGGACTTGGTATGCAGATCTGGTGGGCATGTCATCCCTTCCACCATGGACTCTGCCGCTGAGGCAGGACCTTCTACTTCAGGGTCCTTTCAACCATCCAAATCTATCATAAGATATGGTGTAAATATCTTCATTGGTGTGAATCCAAGGATTACTCATGGAGTAAAGTCAGGATTCCTAGGATATTATCCTTTCTCCAAGAAGGATTGGAGAAGGGATTTTCAGCTAGTTCCTTAAAGGGACAGATTTCTGCTCTGTCTATTCTTTTGCACAAGCGTCTGGCGGATGTTCCAGACGTTCAGGCGTTTTGTCAGGCTATAGTTAGAATCAAGCCTGTGTTTAAACCTGTTGTTCGGCCATGGAGTTTAAATTTAGTTCTTAAAGTTCTTCAAGGGGTTCCGTTTCACCTTCTGCATTCCATAGTTATCAAGCTTTTATCTTGGAAAGTTCTGTTTTTGGTAGCTATCTCTTCGGCTCGAAGAGTTTCAGAGTTATCTGCCTTACAGTGTGATTCTCCTTATCTGATCTTCCATGCAGATAAGGTAGTTTTGCGTATCAAACCTGGGTTTCTTCCTAAGGTGGTATCTAATAAGAATATCAATCAGGAGAAGAAGGAACGTCTATTACACAATCTTGACGTGGTTCGTGCTTTAAAGTTTTATTTACAAGCTACTAAGGATTTTCGTCAAACATCTGCATCATTGTTTGTTTACTTTGGACAGAGGAGAGGCCAAAAGGCTTCAGCAACTTCTCTTTCTTTTTGGTTAAGAAGTATAATCCGCTTAGCTTATGAGACTGCTGGCCGGCAGCCTCCTGAAAGAATTACAGCTCATTCCACTAGAGCGGTGGCTTCCACATGGGCTTTTAAGAATGAGGCTTCTGTTGAACAGATTTGTAAGGCGGCGACTTGGTCTTCGCTTCATACTTTTCTTTCATGTAATTAGCAAGAGTCCATGAGCTAGTGACGTATGGGATATACATTCCTACCAGGAGGGGCAAAGTTTCCCAAACCTCAAAATGCCTATAAATACACCCCTCACCACATCCACAATTCAGTTTTACAAACTTTGCCTCCTATGGAGGTGGTGAAGTAAGTTTGTGCTAGATTCTACGTTGATATGCGCTCCGCAGCAAGTTGGAGCCCGGTTTTCCTCTCAGCGTGCAGTGAATGTCAGAGGGATGTGAGGAGAGTATTGCCTATTTGAATGCAGTGATCTCCTTCTACGGGGTCTATTTCATAGGTTCTCTGTTATCGGTCGTAGAGATTCATCTCTTACCTCCCTTTTCAGATCGACGATATACTCTTTTATATATACCATTACCTCTGCTGATTCTCGTTTCAGTACTGGTTTGGCTTTCTACAAACATGTAGATGAGTGTCCTGGGGTAAGTAAATCTTATTTTCTGTGACACTCTAAGCTATGGTTGGGCACTTTGTTTATAAAGTTCTAAATATATGTATTCAAACATTTATTTGCCTTGACTCAGAAATGTTCAACATTCCTTATTTTTCAGACAGTCAGTTTCATATTTGGGATAATGCATTTGAATTAATCATTTTTTCTTACCTTAAAAAATTTGACTTTTTCCCTGTGGGCTGTTAGGCTCGCGGGGGCTGAAAATGCTTCATTTTATTGCGTCATTCTTGGCGCGGACTTTTTTGGCGCAAAAATTCTTTTCCGTTTCCGGCGTCATACGTGTCGCCGGAAGTTGCGTCATTTTTTGACGTTATTTTGCGCCAAAAATGTCGGCGTTGCGGATGTGGCGTCATTTTTGGCGCCAAAAGCATTTAGTCGCCAAATAATGTGGGCGTCTTATTTGGCGCTAAAAAATATGGGCTTCGCTTTTGTCTCCACATTATTTAAGTCTCATTTTTCATTGCTTCTGGTTGCTAGAAGCTTGTTCTTTGGCATTTTTTCCCATTCCTGAAACTGTCATTTAAGGAATTTGATCAATTTTGCTTTATATGTTGTTTTTTCTCTTACATATTGCAAGATGTCTCACGTTGCATCTGAGTCAGAAGATACTACAGGAAAATCGCTGTCTAGTGCTGGATCTACCAAAGCTAAGTGTATCTGCTGTAAACTTTTGGTAGCTATTCCTCCAGCTGTTGTTTGTATTGATTGTCATGACAAACTTGTTAATGCAGATAATATTTCCTTTAGTAAAGTACCATTGCCTGTTGCAGTTCCTTCAACATCTAAGGTGCAGAATGTTCCTGATAACATAAGAGATTTTGTTTCTGAATCCATAAAGAAGGCTATGTCTGTTATTTCTCCTTCTAGTAAACGTAAAAAATCTTTTAAAACTTCTCTCCCTACAGATGAATTTTTAAATGAACATCATCATTCTGATTCTGATGACTCTTCTGGTTCAGAGGATTCTGTCTCAGAGGTTGATGCTGATAAATCTTCATATTTATTTAAAATGGAATTTATTCGTTCTTTACTTAAAGAAGTTCTAATTGCTTTAGAAATAGAGGATTCTGGTCCTCTTGATACTAATTCTCCACGTTTGGATAAGGTATTTAAATCTCCTGTGGTTATTCCAGAAGTTTTTCCTGTTCCTAATGCTATTTCTGCAGTAATTTCCAAAGAATGGGATAAATTGGGTAATTCATTTACTCCTTCTAAACGTTTTAAGCAATTATATCCTGTGCCGTCTGACAGATTAGAATTTTGGGACAAAATCCCTAAAGTTGATGGGGCTATTTCTACCCTTGCTAAACGTACTACTATTCCTACGTCAGATGGTACTTCGTTTAAGGATCCTTTAGATAGGAAAATTGAATCCTTTCTAAGAAAAGCTTATCTGTGTTCAGGTAATCTTCTTAGACCTGCTATATCTTTGGCTGATGTTGCTGCAGCTTCAACTTTTTGGTTGGAAACTTTAGCGCAACAAGTAACACATCATGATTCTCATGATATTATTATTCTTCTTCAGCATGCTAATAATTTTATCTGTGATGCTATCTTTGATATTATCAGAGTTGATGTCAGGTTTATGTCTCTAGCTATTTTAGCTAGAAGAGCTTTATGGCTTAAGACTTGGAATGCTGATATGGCTTCTAAATCAACTCTACTTTCCATTTGTTTCCAGGGTAACAAATTATTTGGTTCTCAGTTGGATTCTATTATTTCAACTGTTACTGGTGGGAAAGGAACTTTTTTACCACAGGATAAAAAATCTAAAGGTAAAAACAGGGCTAATAATCGTTTTCGTTCCTTTCGTTTCAACAAAGAACAAAAGTCTGATCCTTCATCCTCAGGAGCAGTATCACTTTGGAAACCATCTCCAATCTGGAATAAATCCAAGCCAGCCAGAAAGGCAAAGCCTGCTTCTAAGTCCACATGAAGGTGCGGCCCTCATTCCAGCTCAGTTGGTAGGGGGCAGGTTACGTTTTTTCAAAGAAATTTGGATCAATTCTGTTCACAATCTTTGGATTCAGAACATTGTTTCAGAAGGGTACAGAATTGGTTTCAAGATGAGACCTCCTGCAAAGAGATTTTTTCTTTCCCGTGTCCCAGTAAATCCAGTAAAAGCTCAAGCATTTCTGAATCGTGTTTCAGATCTAGAGTTGACTGGAGTAATTATGCCAGTTCCAGTTCAGGAACAGGGGATGGGGTTTTATTCAAATCTCTTCATTGTACCAAAGAAGGAGAATTCCTTCAGACCAGTTCTGGATCTAAAAATATTGAATCGTTATGTAAGGATACCAACGTTCAAGATGGTAACTGTAAGGACTATCTTGCCTTTTGTTCAGCAAGGGAATTATATGTCCACAATAGATTTACAGGATGCATATCTGCATATTCCGATTCATCCAGATCATTATCAGTTCCTGAGATTCTCTTTTCTGGACAAGCATTACCAGTTTGTGGCTCTGCCGTTTGGCCTAGCTACAGCTCCAAGAATTTTTACAAAGGTTCTCGGTGCCCTTCTATCTGTAATCAGAGAACAGGGTATTGTGGTATTTCCTTATTTGGACGATATCTTGGTACTTGCTCAGTCTTTACATTTAGCAGAATTTCATACGAATCGACTTGTGTTGTTTCTTCAAGATCATGGTTGGAGGATCAATTTACCAAAAAGTTCATTGATTCCTCAGACAAGGGTAACCTTTCTGGGTTTCCAGATAGATTCAGTGTCCATGACTCTGTCTTTAACAGTCAAGAGACATCTAAAACTGATTGCAGCTTGTCGAAACCTTCAGTCACAATCATTACCTTCGGTAGCCTTATGCATGGAAATTCTAGGTCTTATGACTGCTGCATCGGACGCGATCCACTTTGCTCGTTTTCACATGCGACCTCTTCAGCTTTGTATGCTGAATCAATGGTGCAAGGATTACACAAAGATATCTCAATTAATATCTTTAAAACCGATTGTTCGACACTCTCTAACGTGGTGGACAGATCACCATCGTTTAATTCAGGGGGCTTCTTTTGTGCTTCCGACCTGGACTGTAATTTCAACAGATGCAAGTCTCACAGGTTGGGGAGCTGTGTGGGGATCTCTGACGGCACAAGGAGTTTGGGAATCTCAGGAGGTGAGATTACCGATCAATATTTTGGAACTCCGTGCAATTTTCAGAGCTCTTCAGTTTTGGCCTCTTCTGAAGAGAGAATCGTTCATTTTGTTTTCAGACAGACAATGTCACAACTGTGGCATACATCAATCATCAAAGAGGAACTCACAGTCCTCTGGCTATGAAAGAAGTATCTCGAATTTTGTTTTGGGCGGAATCCAGCTCCTGTCTAATCTCTGCGGTTCATATCCCAGGTGTAGACAATTGGGAAGCGGATTATCTCAGTCGCCAAACATTGCATCCGGGCGAATGGTCTCTTCACCCAGAGGTATTTCTTCAGATTGTTCAAATGTGGGAACTTCCAGAAATAGATTTGATGGCGTCCCATCTAAACAAGAAACTTCCCAGGTATCTGTCCAGATCCCGGGATCCTCAGGCGGAAGCAGTGGATGCATTATCACTTCCTTGGAAGTATCATCCTGCCTATATCTTTCCGCCTCTAGTTCTTCTTCCAAGAGTAATCTCCAAGATTCTGAAGGAATGCTCGTTTGTTCTGCTGGTAGCTCCGGCATGGCCTCACAGGTTTTGGTATGCGGATCTTGTCCGGATGGCCTCTTGCCAACCGTGGACTCTTCTGTTAAGACCAGACCTTCTGTCACAAGGTCCTTTTTTCCATCAGGATCTGAAATCCTTAAATTTAAAGGTATGGAGATTGAACGCTTGATTCTTCGTCAAAGAGGTTTCTCTGACTCTGTGATTAATACTATGTTACAGGCTCGTAAATCTGTATCTAGAGAGATATATTATAGAGTCTGGAAAACTTATATTTCTTGGTGTATTTCTCATCATTTTTCTTGGCATTCTTTTAGATTACCGAGAATTTTACAGTTTCTTCAGGATGGTTTAGATAAAGGTTTGTCCGCAAGTTCCTTGAAAGGACAAATCTCTGCTCTTTCTGTTCTTTTTCACAGAAAGATTGCTATTCTTCCTGATATTCATTGTTTTGTACAAGCTTTGGTTCGTATAAAACCTGTCATTAAGTCAATTTCTCCTCCTTGGAGTTTGAATTTGGTTCTGGGGGCTCTTCAAGCTCCTCCGTTTGAACCTATGCATTCATTGGACATTAAATTACTTTCTTGGAAAGTTTTGTTCCTTTTGGCCATCTCTTCTGCCAGAAGAGTTTCTGAATTATCTGCTCTTTCTTGTGAATCTCCTTTTATGATTTTTCATCAGGATAAGGCGGTGTTGCGAACTTCTTTTGAATTTTTACCTAAAGTTGTGAATTCTAACAACATTAGTAGAGAAATTGTGGTTCCTTCATTATGTCCTAATCCTAAGGAGAAATCGTTGCATTCTTTGGATGTTGTTAGAGCTTTGAAATATTATGTTGAAGCTACTAAATCTTTCCGAAAGACTTCTAGTCTATTTGTTATCTTTTCCGGTTCTAGAAAAGGCCAGAAAGCTTCTGCCATTTCTTTGGCATCTTGGTTGAAATCTTTAATTCATCTCGCCTATGTTGAGTTGGGTAAAACTCCGCCTCAGAGAATTACAGCTCATTCTACTAGGTCAGTTTCTACTTCCTGGGCGTTTAGGAATGAAGCTTCGGTTGATCAGATTTGCAAAGCAGCAACTTGGTCCTCTTTGCATACTTTTACTAAATTCTACCATTTTGATGTATTTTCTTCTTCTGAAGCAGTTTTTGGTAGAAAAGTACTTCAGGCAGCGGTTTCAGTTAGAATCTTCTGCTTATGTTTTTCGTTAAACTTTATTTTGGGTGTGGATTATTTTCAGCAGGAATTGGCTGTCTTTATTTTATCCCTCCCTCTCTAGTGACTCTTGTGTGGAAAGATCCACATCTTGGGTAATCATTATCCCATACGTCACTAGCTCATGGACTCTTGCTAATTACATGAAAGAAAACATAATTTATGTAAGAACTTACCTGATAAATTCATTTCTTTCATATTAGCAAGAGTCCATGAGGCCCGCCCTTTTTTTGTGGTGGTTATGATTTTGTATAAAGCACAATTATTCCAATTCCTTATTTTATATGCTTTCGCACTTTTTTCTTATCACCCCACTTCTTGGCTATTCGTTAAACTGAATTGTGGGTGTGGTGAGGGGTGTATTTATAGGCATTTTGAGGTTTGGGAAACTTTGCCCCTCCTGGTAGGAATGTATATCCCATACGTCACTAGCTCATGGACTCTTGCTAATATGAAAGAAATGAATTTATCAGGTAAGTTCTTACATTAATTATGTTTTTCTAAATTCTACAAATTTTATACTTTTGCTTCTTCGGAGGCTATTTTTGGGAGAAAGGTCTTACAGGCAGTGGTGCCTTCCATTTAAGTGCCTGCCTTGTCCCTCCCTTCATCCGTGTCCTATAGCTTTGGTATTGGTATCCCACAAGTAATGGATGAATCCGTGGACTGGATACACCTTACAAGAGAAAACAAAATTTATGCTTACCTGATAAATTTATTTCTCTTGTGGTGTATCCAGTCCACGGCCCGCCCTGTCATTTTAAGGCAGGTGTTTTTTTTTTGGTTTTTTTTTTAACTACAGTCACCACTGCACCCTATAGTTTCTCCTTTCTCTTGCTTGTCTTCGGTCGAATGACTGGTAGTGGCAGTTAGGGGAGGAGCTATATAGACAGCTCTGCTGTGGGTGATCCTCTTGCAGCTTCCTGTTGGGAAGGAGAATATCCCACAAGTAATGGATGAATCCGTGGACTGGATACACCACAAGAGAAATAAATTTATCAGGTAAGCATAAATTTTGTTTTTTCTCTTGTCATTTGCCTACCAAATGTGTTCACCTATCTCCCTGTAGCACATTGCTGCTTTGGAGCAGATTTTAACCCTTCTGCAGGGGTTAAACATAGTTATATATAAGCAATAGTGCAATAATAAAGATGCACCCTTGTTCCTTTTGTTCTAAAATATAATTTATCTAGGTTTACAAACAAGTCATTTTTAAATAATACATTCTCCACCCCACTGTGACATTTCTCTTTCTGTAATTTCTATTTCTCTCATGTAATTGGCAAGAGTCCATGAGCTAGTGACATATGGGATATCCAATCCTACCAGGAGGGGAAAAGTTTCCCAAACCTCAAAATGCCTATAAATACACCCGTCACCACACCCACAATTTAGTTTTACAAACTTTGCCTCCTATGGAGGTGGTGAAGTAAGTTTGTGCTAAGATTTCTACGTTGATATGCGTTTCTCAGCATTTTGAAGCTCGATTCCTCTCATAGTACAGTGAATGTCAGAGGGATGTGAAGGGAGTATCGCCCATTGATTCCATGGTTTTCCTCGCGGGCAATCTTTTTTCATAGGTTCTCTGTTATCGATCGTAGAGACTCATCTCCTACCTCCCTTTTCAGATTGACGATATACTCTCATATTCCATTACCTCTACTGATAACCGTTTCAGTACTGGTTTGGCTATTTGCTATATGTGGATGGGTGTCTCTTGGTAAGTATGTTTTCATTACTTAAAACACTCTCAGCTATGGTTTGGCACTTTATGTATTAATATAAAGTTCTAAATATATGTATTGTACTTATATTTGTCATGAGTCAGGTTTATGTATATTTCCTTTTGCAGACTATCAGTTTCATATTTGGGAAAAAACATATTTAGGAAAATATTTTTCTTACCTGGGGTTTAGTCTTTTTTTCAAATTAACTGCTTTTTCATTAAATTTTTGCGGGCAAAATTAGGCTCGCAAGGTCGCAAAATGCCGATGTTTATGGCGTCATTCCTGGCGCAAGATTTTTTTTTTTATGCGATGGTACGTTCGATGACGTAAATTAATCATTTCCGGTGTCTTAGTTGATGCTGAGTTTCCTTGCACAAGGTTGCGTCTGCAATGACGCGAGTGTGTCATTTCCGGATGTTGTTAGCGACAAAAAATTTCATTTTGCGTTGTGCTTCATTCTTGACGCCAAATAACTTCATTATTTAAAACCCCATTCCTATATGCCTCTTGCTTTTTTCTATGTCAGAGGGCTATGCTGTTTGCATTTTTTTCCCATTCCTGAAACTGCCATATAAGGAAATTGATCATATGTTGTTTTTTTCTCTTACATTTGCAAGATGTCTCAATCTGATCCTGTCTCAGAAACCACTGTTGGAACCCTGCTGCCTGATAAGTTATACCAAAGCTAAGTGTATCTGTTGTAAATTTGTGGAGATTATATCTCCAGCTGGGGTATGTAATAGTTGTCATGATAAGCTTTTACATGCAGAGAATGTATCCATCAGTAATAGTACAATGCATGTTGTCCCTTCAACATCTAATGTACATGATATACCTGTGAATATAAAAGATTTTATTGCTGATGCTATTCAGAAGGCTTTGTCTGCTATCCCGCCTTCTAATAAATGTAAAAGGTCTTTTAAAACTTCTCATAAAGTTGATGAAATTTCAAATGACCGACAACATACTGAATTATCCTCCTCTGGTGAGGATCTATCTGATTCAAAGATCCTTCCTCAGATATTGACACTGACAAATCTACTTATTTATTTAAAATGGAGTATATTCGTTCCTTGTTAAAAGAGGTGTTGATTACATTGGATATTGAGGAAACTAGTCCTCTTGATTTTAAAACTAGTAAACGTTTAAATTCTGTTTATATACTTCCTGTGGTTACTCCAGAGGTTTTTCCAGTTCCTGATGCTATTTCTGATATGATTTCCATGGAATGGGATAGGCCTGGTACTTCTTGTATCCCTTCTTCAAGGTTTAAAAAATTGTATCCTTTGCCAGCAGTTAGATTGGAGTTTTGGGAAAAGATCCCCAAAGTTGATGGGGCTATTCTACTCTTGCTAAACGTACTACTATTCCTATGGAAGATAGTAGTTCCTTTAAGGACCCTTTAGATAGGAAACTTGAATCTTATCTAAGGAAAGCTTATTTATATTCTAGCTATCTTCTCAGGCCTTCCATTTCTATGGCTGATGTTGCAGCTGCATCAACTTTTTGGTTGGAAAGTTTAGCGCAACAGGAAACAGATCCTGATTTGTCTAGCATTTTTAGCTTGCTTCAACATGCTAATCATTTTATCTGTGATGCCATTTTTTATATCTTCAAAATTGATATTAAATTTATGTCTTTAGCTATTTTAGCTAGAAGAGCTTTGTGGCTCAAATATTGGAATGCTGACATGGTATCTAAATCTAGATTACTATCTCTTTCCAAGGTAATAATTTATTTGGTTCTCAGTTGGATTCGATTATTTCAACTGTCACTGGGGAAAGGGAGTTTTTTTTTTTTGTCTCAGGATAAAAGACCTAAGGGTAAATTCTAAAGCTTCTAACCTTTTTCGTTCCTTTCGACAAAATAAGGAACAGAAACCTAATCCTTCCCCCAAAGAATCTGGTTCCAATTGGAAACCTTCAAGTTGGAGTAAATCCAAACCATTTGCGAAACTAAAGCCAGCCCCCAAGTCTGCATGAAGGTGCGGCCCTCATTCCAGCTCAGCTGGTAGGGGGCAGATTAAGATTCTTCCAAGACATTTGGGCAGATTCTGTCCATAATCATTGGATTCAGAGTATTGTCTCTCAAGGGTACCAAATTGGATTCCGAGTAAGACCTCCTGTGAGATTTTTTTTCTCTCACGCATCCCAGCAAATCCAGTAAAGGCTCAGGCTTTTCTGAAGTGTGTTTCAGACCTGGAGCTTTCAAGGGTAATCATACCAGTTCCGTTTCAGGAACAGGGTCTGTGGTTTTATTCAAATCTATTCATTGTCCCAAAGAAAGAAAATTAATTCAGGCCAGTTTTGGATCTGAAAATTTTGAATCGTTATGTAAGTGCCAACTTTCAAAATGGTGACTATAAGGACTATTCTGCCTTTTGTTCAGCAAGGGCATTATATGTCCACAATAGACTTACAGGATGCATATCTTCATATTCTGATTCATCCAGACCACTATCAGTTTCTGAGATTCTCTTTTCTAGACAAGGATTACCAATTTGTTGCTCTTCCATTTGGCCTAGCGACAGCTCCAAGTATCTTTTCAAAGGTTCTCAATGCCCTACTCTCTGTAATCAGAGAACGGGGTATTGCGGTGTTTCCTTATTTGGACGATATCTTGGTACTAGCTCAGTCTTCACATTTATGCAGAATCTCACACATATCAACTAGTGTTGTTTCTTCAAGGACATGGTTGGAGGATCAATTTACCAAAAATTTCCTTGATTCCTCAGACAAGGGTCACATTTTTAGGTTTCCAGATAGATTCAGTGTCCATGACTCTGTCTCTAACAGACAAGAGACAATTAAAATTGGTTTCAGCTTGTCGGAACCTTCAGTCTCTATCATTCCCTTTACTAGCTATGTGCATGGAAGTTTTAGGTCTTATGACTGCAGCATCAGATGCAATCCTCTTTGCTTGTTTTCATATGAGACCTCTCAAGCTTTGTACGCTGAATCAATGGTGCAGGGATTATACAAAGATATCACAATTAATATCCTTAAATCCCAATGTTCGACTCTCTCTGACTTGGTGGTTAGATCACCATTATATAAGACAAGGGGCCTCTTTTTTTGTTCGTCCAACCTGGACTGTGATCATAACAGATGCAAGTCTTTCAGGTTGGGGAGCTGTCTGGGGGTCTCTGACAGCACAAGGGGTTTGGAAATCTCAAGAGGCGAGGTTACCAATCAATATTTTAGGACTCTGTGCTATTTTCAGGGCTCTTCAGGTTTGGCCTCTGTTGAAGAGAGAACCGTTCATTTGTTTTCAGACAGACAACTGTGGCATATGTCAATCATCAGGGTGGGACTCACAGTCCCCAAGCTATGCAAGAAGTATCTTGGATACTTGCTTGGGCAGAATCCAGCTCCTGTCTAATTTCTGCGGTTCATATCCCAGGTAAAGACAATTGGGAAGCGGATTATCTCAGCCATCAGACTTTACATCCGGGGGAGTGGTCGATCCATCCAGTTGTGTTTTCTCAGATTGTTCAGATGTGGGGTCTTCCAGTAATAGATCTGATGGCTACCCATGTAAACAAGAAACTTCCCAGGTACCTGCCCAGGTCCAGGGATCCTCAGGCGGAGGCGTGGATGCATTTGCAGTTCCTTGGTGTTACCAACCTGCTTATATCTTCCTGCCTCTAGTTCTTCTTCCAAGAGTGATCTCCAAGATCATCATGGAACAATAGTTTGTGTTGCTGGTAGCTCCAGCATGGCATCACAGGTTTTGGTATGCAGATCTTGTTCGGATGTCCAGTTGCCAACCTTGGCCACTTCCTTTAAGACCAGACCTTCTGTCTCAAGGTCTGGTTTTTTTTCCATCAGGATCTCAAATCATTAAATTTGAAGATATGGAAATTGAACGCCTAGTGCTTAGTCATAGAGGTTTCTCTGACTCTGTGATCAATACTATGTTACAGGCTCGTAAATCTGTTTCTAGGAAGATTTATCATCGAGTTTGGAAGACCTATTTCATGGTGTTCTTCTCATAAATTCTCCTGGCATTCTTTTAGAATTAGAAAAGGGGGGGTTCCCTGATGGTAAGATCAGGGAGGTGAGGGTGGTGGATGAACTATCCAAAATCCCCCCCTAACATAGAATATACAGATAGAGGGGCAGTGCCTAGTGTTTAAATTGATAAGATGCAAACAAAAGAAAGAAAAACACTATATTTGCACGCAAATACTATAGGAGGGTAGTTCATCCGAACAAATAAGTAAGGAAGGAGTGGAGAGTGGGATGTTTAAAATCTTAACTTTTAATCTTATAACTATATTAAAATAAGGGGGTGTTGAAAAAACAGACAAAAAAGAAAAAATTACATATTATATGTACTGCTCCCTGAGTGTCGAGCCGGTAACTATAAGGTCCTAAGGCCGACTGTGTTAAAGGATTAACATATTCAAATAACCCTGAGTGGTAGAAAAGTATACTCGTTAGTAACTAAGATGATCTCAAAAGGTATAAGAGGCAGAGTTTGAAAAGTATATTCCACTATAAATACCAAAGCCAAAAGTGGCTGTTGGATACCTTTTAATACCAATGTGAGGCGTGTAGCAAGTTACTGCTAATAGAAAACTTTTAGCTATCCGTTGGTACCATATTAAATCAAGTCCCACTAATGAATAATATCAATATGTGACTTGCCAGGGCACCAGTTGAACTCATAAATAAAGATGAGGGTAAGGGTAACCCACAGGGTATTGAGAACTGTTATAAAATTATAACGATAACATTAAGTTCAGAATGAACCTAAAGAGTAGCAAGGTATGCTCTATGCGAGTACGAGAATGGTAACAACTTAATAATACAATATTCTCTTGGAGTCTATAAAAGTGTGGATAGTTATTGTTAAGGAGATACCTATAACTACCAGTTAGTACCACATTGAATCTAATTCCCAATAAAGGGAGAATATCAGAGTGTTAGTAGCCAGGGCACCAATAAGTCTATCAAGACAACAGCCAAAATGGCTGTGTTATACCAATTGATACCGTAAAATAACGTTTAAATAAAGGTGACCCAAGGCTTTTTAAACTATTAATAATTAAATTAAATTCAACAGGGTTTTGAAAGTCGGACCGCATATATACTACAGCGGCATAAGGAAAATAACAATCAAAAGACACAAAGCAGGGAGCAGTGCGAACGCCTGACGCGCGTTTCGCATCTGCTTTATCAAAGGCACTGATCGCTCTTCTACTCTCGCTTACTGCCAATCAGATCTGGGCAGTGTAAGCGTCACTAACATTTCAGCCAACACCCCTCGGGAGAAAGGATGGGATTGGTCAGTATGTATAAGTGTCAGTACCAATGGGGCTGATCAATTCTTACACACCCACTTTCATGATAACCAATCAGTGCGAGTACTACACTGCATGGAAGAGAAAGTGGTATTTTTAGTTTTGATATTCCAAGATCGTGAACCATGCATGTATCATAATATGAAAACGATTAGTAAAAGATAAATAAGGAAAATCCCCTATATTGAGAGTTAATATTTTGGCCAAGGTGATACTGTAGCCAGACTGCAATAACGGGTCATCACGTTATAATACAATGATGCCGAGCAGAAATGGTGTAGATGTTTATCTATCAGAGTGTTACACACAAAAGGGGGGGGGGGGGGCAAAAGAAGAAACTCTGCAGTTAGTTTATTCGTACATTTTCCAAAAATTATTTAGGCGTATTAATCTTCTAAATGTAGAAGTTTAATTCTGTCCACGATTAGAGAGGTTGATATATAATGGTATACATATTGTTATATAGTGTTTAATATATTTGAATGGTCCGTATGCAATAGATTGTTTAATCAGAAAAAACTGCATATGCATAACTGGGCGGGGAGGGGAAATTCCCAGAATAGTAGGCGTAATCTACCTGGTGGATATATTGTGTATACTCAAAAGTTCTATGTAAAGGTAGGGGAGGAGAAAGCCCCACTCAAAAGTGATGTTTGTACTGGACAGATACTACATTTCCACTATAATAATGTCCATTCTTTGGACATTAAACTACTTTCTTGGAAAGTGTTGTTCCTTTTGACCATCTCTTCTGCTAGAAGAGTTTCCAAATTATCTGCTCTTTCTTGTGAAGCTCCTTTTTTGATTTTCCATCAGGATAAAGCAGTTTTGCGGACTTCATTTAAATTTCTACCTAAGGTTGTGAATTCTAACAACATTAATAGAGAAATTGTTGTCCCCTCTTTGTGTCCTAATCCTAAGAATTTTTTTGAGAGATCCTTACATTCTTTGGATGTTGTAAGAGCTTTGAAATATTATGTTGAAGCTACTAAAGATTTCAGTAAGACTTCTAGTCTATTTGTTATCTTTTCTGGTTCTAGGAAAGGTCAGAAGCTTCTGCCATCTTGAATGTGTCATCTTGGCTAAAGCTTTTGATTCATCATGCTTATTTGGAGACGGGTCAGGTCCCGCCTCAGAGAATTACTGCTCATTCTACTAGATCAGTCTCCACTTCGTAGGCTTTTAAGAATGAAGCTTCAGTTGATCAGATTTGCAAAGAAGCAACGTCTTCTTTGCATACATTTACTAAATTCTACCGTTTTGATGTATTTGCTTCTTCGGAAGCAGTTTTTGGTAGAAAAGTTTTTCAGGCAGCTGTTTCAGTTTGATTCCTCTGCTTATGTTTAAGTTTTTTCTTTTCATTTATGAGAATAAACTTATATTTTGGGTTGTGGATTCATTTTTTTCAGCGGAAAATGGCTGTTATTATTTTATCCCTCCCTCTCTAGTGACTCTTCTGTGGAGTTCCACATCTTGGGTATTACTATCCCATACGTCACTAGGTCATGGACTCTTGCCAATTACATGAAAGAAAACATAATTTATGTAAGAACTTACCTGATAAATTAATTTCTTTCATATTGGGAAGAGTCCATGAGACCCACCCTTTTTATGGTGGTTATGATTTTTTGTATAAAGCACAATTATATTCAAATTCCTTTTTTGATGCTTTTTACTCCTTTCTTTATAACCCCACTACTTGGCTATTCGTTAAACTGAATTGTGGGTGTGGTGAGGGGTGTATTTTTTTTTTCAGGCATTTTGAGGTTTGGGAAACTTTGCCCCTCCTGGTAGGAATGTATATCCCATACGTCACTAGCTCATGTACTCTTGCCAATATGAAAGAAATGAATTTATCAGGTAAGTTGTTACATAAATTATGTTTTTAATTATATAACTTCCAATAACTGCACTTCAGGGGTGAGAAGAAGGAGAATATATGAGTTATAGGTACATGAAAGTCAAACGTAAACTTCTATGTTCCTGATTAAAGTGATGGTAAATTCTCCCCTTTATAAAAACAGATCCGGAATGTTAGTGATATTTTAGATGGGGTTTAATTCATCAGTTGTAATGAAGTTGCACTAGAACTTTCTTAATATAGATATGAAATTCAAATACCCCGCACTCTGCCGCCCACTTTAAAAGTCAATTTTTATGTGAGCTAAAGGTTAGCATTGTTATCCAATCAGTGCTCTAGCTACATCAAAAGGCGCCCAAAGGGGAAATCGCTCATTGGAGTACAGTGCAAACCTTTAGCTCACACAAAAATTTGACTTTTGAAGTGGGCGTCGGAGCGCGTGGTATTTGAATTTAATATCTATTAAAAAGTATGTTCTTGCGCATCTTCATTACAACTGAGGAATTTAACTCCATCTATAAAATCAGATCCAGAATTTTAGTGATATTTTAAAGGAGAGATTTTACCATCAGTTTAAGAGATTTTTCAATCTAATCCTATTATGAAATTGACTTTGTTATCTTGTTCCTTATGTTGAAAAGCATACATAGGGCATCAGGGGTTAAACACTCAGTTGCTGCTCTGGAGCTTACTTTAATCTCTCTGCAGATGTTAAACGCACAGTTATATACAAGCATTAGTGTAATAATAAAATACTGTGTCTGAATCATCATGAAAGTTCATTTTTTACTTTACTCTGTTTTTAATTATGACCCAATTGGGTTAGCTATAAATGAATTTGTCAATTGCTCTAAACAATCGTTGTCTTGTCAAAGCAAATTGCAGCACTTTGAATCGGACCTAGTTAAAAAATATTACTTTTTTGGCCAGTCTAGAGAACACATTTGTGTACAGTGTTCCTTTTTTATTAATTTACTTCTTTATTTTTCATACACGCTAAGGGAGACTTTTATAAATAGATAGTAGCAGTGTCAGATTTGCACACGCAGTGCTTTTCCCCCATGTCACTGTCTGCTGCAACTTCATAATTTATAAATGATACTGCAAAACCCTGCATAGTACCACTTTTAAGTAGCTCCAGACACATAATCATGACATACTCGGATTTGACTTTTTTTTTTTTTTTTTTTTTTTGTCTTCAAAATGTCAGTCAAGTAGAATTTGAATCCTAAATATATTGCTTCCCTGGCAAAGTGCTGAATTAGTGGATAAATCCTACCACAATAGTTGTCTGTCACTATCCACGTTTTGCATAGGCAGCCTGTAAATTATAACTCTCCATATGCCAAGAGGCCAAAGGAAAGCTTGTGGCTTTTGGGAGTCTGTCGAATAAATGGTCCGCAGCTACTAGGGACAGAGGGAGTATGCGCACCTGTTAGGTACAGACCAGAGGGCGGGCTGCAAGGAACAGAGAGAGCTTTTTGGGACAGCGCTGTGGTTAGTAGAAATTACATGTGGTATGTGCCTGGTGTGTTATAAATATATGTTCATGAGAAGTTGTACATTTTTAAAACCAGAGATAATAGTGCCAGCTGTCCCTCTTTAATTTTAAAATAAATGTTTTTGTTGTATTATTTAATCTACCCCATATGCAGAGCACCCCTCTCTGCCCTCCTTTACTGCTTTATAGACACTCATTAATAAGAAATCCATAAATTAGAACTTTGCTGAACTTTTAGAATGAGAGAGTGTCATTGAGGCTGTGCCCTGACTTCCTGCAGGTCACGAGGAGACGGCGGTGTGTGTGTTTTGCACAGTCAGTGCTTGGATGCTGTTTTGTAGAGAGGACAGCACTAATGGCTTTGTTTTGCTTGTGCCACTGTGTTGTGTCAAGCACATGACTGCCGCATGTACACTATAACTGCCTAATGACGGTCACATTGAAGATTAAATAAGCCAGATAATCTAAGCGTTTGTGTATGAAACTAAAGCTTCCTGAGAAGTATGGAAAATGCTGAGCTAGCAAAATAGTAAGTCGGGAATCTTCAAAAAGTTAACCCTTTATTTTTTTGTCATCCTCAGCTATATGGTTTAAGTGAGAATACAGCTAATATATGTTTACATATTTTTAAAGGAATGTTCATAACCATTTAACTACAGACAGGGAGTTGAGGGGACCACAAAAGTACAGATTAAAAAAAATTAAATAAAGAAATAAAATAAATTAAAAATATAATTAATTATGGGTACTATCAGATTTTCAATTTTAAAGGGACATTGTACTAAAAAAATTATATATATATTCATTCATTAAAAAAAACAGTGGTCCCGGACGACCTTGAAATTTCTTGGGATGCATTTGTCATATAAACTTTAATTTTTATAAAGATTTCTCATATTAGGTTATTACTTCTTTTTCTAATACTGCCCCACACAACAATTTTCAAATAACAAAATGTCATTGTAGAGTCATGTTTCCTCCAGCAGACAGAGGTCTGGGGTATTATTCAAACCTTTTCGTGGTTCCAAAGAAGGAGGGCACATTTCGTCCAATTGCAACATCAATCAAGAAATTGTGGTTCCTTCCTTGTGTCCTAATCCTTCTTCATCGAAGGAACGTTTACTTCACCATTTGGATGTGGTTCGCGCCTTGAAGTTCTTTCTTCAGGCTAAGGAATATTCGGGGGAAGCGTAAGGGGCAGAAGGCTACTTCGACTTCCCTATCTTTTTGGTTAAGGAGTGTCATCCGCTTAGCTTATGAGACAGTGGGACATCATCCTCCTCAGAGGATAGCGGCTCATTCCACTAGAGCAGTGGCTTCCTCTTGGGCCTTTAAGAACGAGGCCTCTATGGATCAGATTTGTAAGGCGGCTACCTGATTTGATATTTTTGCTTCAGCTGAAGCAGCTTTCGGGAGAAAAGTTTTGCAGGCTGTGGTGCCCTCAGAATAGGGTTCACCTCTTCCTTTTTGTTCCCTCCCGTTATTCATTCATTGTCCTCTGGAGCTTAGGTATAGTTTTCCAACAGT